>NW_010267413.1:0-50412 GCF_000690775.1 Eurypyga helias
TATATATTTTTTTTTTTTACTTTTTTGAAGTAGCTGCAGATTTGCTTATTTTAGCTGATACAATTTAGCACCTTGAATTGAGGAGATCACTGGAAAGGAGTAGGCGTTGGTATGCTCCACCTACCTGATTTACTGACAGTACCTTCTAATAAGTTATATTTCAGCACTCACTTCAAGGCTGAGATAGCATAAGAGAGTTTCAGTGCATGAGACTGACTCATGGTACCTGTTAGCATTCGTGATCTAGAATAAGAGTCTAATTTGTTCTGCTTTTAAAAATCCTAATAAATACATTACAATCTTATGGATAGATGCCACATTTAGCAGCAATAGAAATTTGTTTCTTTTATATTTTAAATCTACAAAGGCTCAAAAATCTTAACTAGAAATTGCAATGTATCACCAAAAGAGATTTTATATATATATATGTATTTTTTCAAGTGTTTTCTTAATATCTTTTGGATTATATTTCATATTCAGTTGGAAAGCAGAAAAAAAACCCAAACTTTGAGAGAATAGGTTGAAGAGATTATTAGAAAGTACCTGTTTTAAAATACTCAACAGGGTTAGAGCACTATCGGACTTGCTCATTTTTATGAATAGTAACTGGAACATGAGCCTGGATTCCAGTTATTCCTATATATATTTTGGAATAAATATACTTTGATACCAGACATTACTTGGTGTCATTCTTTACATTCAGGAATGCTACAAACTCTTTCTCTCTGTGATGTTGCATCCATTGATGGTATCTTCCTCAACTGTCCATCGCTCTCAGCTCGTTTGTATAACATTGTTTATTGCCTTTATTGAGTGGGTATACTTAAATTGTTATGCTCAATGAGAAATAGTTAACTTTGATAATTTATTTATGCTGTTAAACAAAAGTTTGCAATGTCCAATTCATGCCAGAAGCCAGATAATCACCCCACTACTGTATTTTCCCCTTTCCTTCCTGTGAGCTGAATTTTTTTTTCCTCTTTTATTGCAAACCTGAAGCTAGTATTTCCTTATTTGAGTTTAATGCTTGAAAGAGCATAGCCTCAAAGGATCTGCTTGATAAAACGTTATGATATTCTGTATGAAAGAATAAAAGAGGAAAAAAAAACCCAGCAGTTCTTTTTCCTATCCGTTATCTTAGTGATTATAGGCAGAAATACCATTCTCTAGTATTCAGCACAACATCTTGTTATGTGCAAGAGTGTCTTTCGCTATTAGCAGGTGGCTTTACTGATCAAAACTAATTTGCAGTTGCGGTACTTACCTAGCAGAATATAAAAAATGGAAATGGCATAATACTATGACACGACTGCACTGCAGCTGCCTTAGTAGAGATTAATATGTATGGAATAAGATGTAAAAAAATGCTTTAGGTTTGCTGATGTTGGTTTATTAATTTTAATTAAACATGACTAGGATAAAGCTTTTTAGAATTTTGTACTCCATTAGACATTCTAGCTTCCAAGCAAAGAGAAAACTTTGCTTTACTCTATTTCATATAGGAATGTTTACATTTGAAGTAAGATGTTTCAGGCTCTGTACTGCTGTCTCCCCTGTACAGACCTATGGACACAAACCAAAGCAGTTACTGATAAAATGTGGTGGAGAAACTAACAGGTTTTTGTCTGTCTTTTAAGCAGATTGATTCTTCTTGCAAAGACACCTTAAGAGAAGAAAAAAACAAAACAAAAAAAACAAACCAGACAATGTTACAGGAGGGTCAATATTTTTCCTCACTGGCAAATGGTACATTCTGGAGTCAGAAGTTATTCATAAGAAAAATGATAGCAGACTACTTGAGGAGGGATGGGGGGAGGGATTGGAGGTAACTCTCCTTTACAGGTTGATCCTGAATTTCACCAAGGGCTTCTTTGCCCCTACATCTGCACTGCTAGTAAACATTGTTTACTCCTTGTTGACTATATATCTGGTTACATATATACACCTGGAGTTTAATTAGACGGATTAAACATTAGATTTTGGGTCTTGGTGGGCTAGTTGTCTGGAGTAGAAACTTAGTAATTCTGATAACTTAGAAGCAAGGACAAGAGGAGAAGAGACTGATAGAAATGGACGGGTATACTTCATGATACCTAGTAATTCCAGAACAGTGAGCACCAACTAACATTTTCAAAAATAAAGGTAGCATCGCCAAATATGATAAAGTTGCATGGTCTTCCTTGGTTTGAGATAATACTCTGGAGTTTTTTTTTACAGCTGAAGTACTTGAATCTGTTTTTGTACCTCACTTCTGTTGTTTTTCTTTTCCTTTCCTTCAGTGCAGTTTTGTAAAGCATAATCAGTTTGTTCTTACTAAGCAGCAGGTGAACCACGGAATTAAAGAAAGCACAAGCAGAACTGTTGATGTGTCAGCAGTGGTATCTGTTGAGTCTGATGTGTCCACAAATGAACAGAATTGGAAACTGAAGTGTTTTTATCTGTTAGCAGAAAAAAAGCTTTAACTGGGGAGATCATGATCTGCTAACAGATAAAAATACAGTGGTAGTGGAAGGAAGAAGAAGCTGAAGCGGCGAGCTCAATGAAGGTATCTATTCCATTAAATTTAGAAGCAGAATGGTACTTGCTCTTCATTATCAGTCAGTTTTCAACTTGGGGAGAAAATGTAAAAGAGATTTAACAGATGTAGATAGTCACACTTTTATAGGGTGCTGGAGGCACAGCAAGGATGATTACAGCTGTGTGAGAAAGGCTGCTCTTAGTTCTCAAGGAAAATGAAAACAACAGATAAAAGATGTCAGATGGATGAAAGTAACATAATATTTTATAGACCAAAGTTTCTGAGATAATTCAGTGCAATAACAATATAAATCATCTTTCAGTATTTGTTCTGCAACTGGCTAGTATTCCAAAAATGAAAAATGTATTAGCTTCTGTCTGTTATGGTGTGTACAAACAGATTGCCAGTGATGCACAAGTATTTTGTGTTCATCTTATAAGCACAGTTGTTATTTAATAATGTTTAGATCTCCTCAAACATTCATGGCATATTTACGTGTTTAAATGCTATTGTGAAATAGAAAATCTTTTCCCTGACTCGCATATTAAATTTATCAGTATTCCATGTGCAAGCTGTGGTGTTTTTCTTCTTTTTTTAATTATGGGTATGACTGAAATGTGGACTTGGAGGGAAGCAAGAGAAACAGTCTCCATGGACATACAGCTCCAGAGTGTGATTTCTTCCAGCTCTTTCTTGAACAACTTAATGTCCAGTCACAACATTTGCTCCCCAAGGAGCTGGCCTTGAGCACAGGCAGCTCAACTCCTTGGGGTGGAGGAGCCACTCTAACACGTGCATCCTTGAATCAGAAGTACCATATTAAGGGTCTGATGTTTTCTTTTGCAAATTTTAAGTGTCTGCCTTGAGACATGTTTTATTCTAGCTTTTCTAGCTGATTTGTCTCCCGTTTGTCTGTTTGCTATGATATTTTGACCCAATCAGTTTATTTTACAAACTCTAAAAAAGTATGTTAGCACAGGTGACTGCATTTTTTTATACATCCCAAGTCTCTAAAAGTAGGATTTAAATGCCAGGTAATACATTTACCTACTGTCACATCTTTTAATATGTACTTCCACTGGTGAAACTAAGTATTACAAAGTATTATAAACTGTTATACATATCCTAGAGGGGTTTTGTTGAAGAAATGCCAGATAATACATTTACCTACTGTCAGACTACATCTTTTAATAGGTACTTCCACTCGTGAAACTAAGTATTACAAAGTATTATAAACTGTTATACATATCCTAGAGGGGTTTTGTTGAAGTACAGGAGTAGAGAAAGAAAGGTAAAGGGTCTACACAGTTTGGTTAGTTCATGCCTGTCTAAAGGGAGTAAAAATTTATGATTCATTAGTAGCTTGGGTTTTTTGTCTTGAGTCTAGCAGACTTGGCAGCCTGTTAGCATATTTCTGTATGTTGGGTTGTTTTTTTTTTAAGCAAAACCAAAATCTACACATTTCCCTTATTCATCATCCTAAAGATTATGTTTTTAAACTTCAAGCTTTAAAATTCTAATTGTACATTGCAGAGTTATGATTTAAGGGTATTTAGTAATTTTTTACAGAGACAAAAGGCTAGTTTTAACAAAGTCTTTAAAAATACAAAAATCCTTTATCTTCTCACAGAAATCACCAATTTTATTAGTGAAATATAGAGGATAGGGTTTGATATACATTGACATATGTCAATGTATATGCAGCATCTGTATTTTATGAAGTGTATTTCATGATATATTTATGTATAGGAACAGTGTCTGTTAAAAGATTGACTTTTCTAGATATTAAAATTCAAACTCTTGCACAGAAGTGCTATTTCAGTTGTACAGGTAAGAAAAGGATAAACAATAAAAAACCTCCAAATCTGAACTAAGAAATTCCTGAGTCAAAGTCTCCTTAACAAATAAGCAACCAAAAAACCCAGACATAAACTTGAAAGGCTTTTCTTAGTATTAATTGTTCTTTTACTGTTGTTTTTATATTCTTTTGTACAGCATATCATGATTCTCACTGAAAAATTATTTTCAACATTTATTTTTCTGCTGAGGTGTTGATAGCTCAGGGCACAGAATGAAAATAATGATAAGGTGAAAGCTAAACTCTCACTCAAAGTGTGAGTCACTTTTGAACTAAAAAGTGAATACTGTACCAAATCACTAGGGCCACTCACCAAGTCACTGGTCACTGAGCATGGCTAGCAGGTTGAGGAAAGTTATCCTCCCTTTCTACTCTGCGCGGGTGAGGCCTCACCTGGAGTACTGTGTCCCGTTCTGGGCTCCTCGGCTCAAGAAGGACAAGGAACTACTGGCGAGGGTCCAGCACAGCTCCACTAAGATGATGAAGGGCATGGAGCCCCTTCCATATGAGGAAAAGCTGGGCGAGCTGGGTGTGTTTATCTTGGAGAAGAGGAGGCTGAGGGGGATCTTATCAATGCTTATAAATATCTGAAGGGTGGGTGTCAGGAGGCTGGGGCCAGGCTCTGCTCAGTGGTGTCCAGTGACAGGACTAGGGGCAGTGGCCATAAACTGGAAATTAGAAGGTTCAGCCTGAACATGAGGAAACAATTCTTCCCTGTGAGGGTGACAGAGCACTCGAACAGGCTGCCCAGAGAGGTGGTGGAGTCTCCTTCCCTGGAGACTTTCAAAAGCCGCCTGGACTTGTTCCTGTGAGATCTACTCTAGGGGATCCTGCTCTGGCAGGGGAGTTGGACTAGATGATCCTTAGAGTTGCCTTCCAACCCCTACCACTCTGTGAATCTGTGACCACCAAGTGCTTCATAGGGCAATGTGCAGCCGTGCCTGGGACCACGTGTCTGGCTTCAATCTCTTTATTCTTGCAAAACAGGTTTTGATACTTTTTCAAAGTACTCCTGATATCTCTAAAGCATTAGATAGTTATCCCCTGTAGTGAGTGGTGATACCTTCTTTTTCTTTTTTGCTTCAGGAAAGCTGCATTGCACAGATCATTGAACCAATCATTAGGACCATGGATAGGGCTGCAGCTGAGGTCTGACACCTGGATCTGGTACTCTGAGGGTGTTCATGACACTTTTTCTCTTCCCACAAGTGGTCTAAAATTGCTCCTCTGTCTGAGGATTTCTACTCACCCTTACTGCTTTTCAGCACAGGTCATACTCTGCAAGATACTGATTTAACCACCAGATAGTTTGGAAGTGCAAAAGTGAGCTCAACAACACTCCTCCAAACCCTAGAGTATATTTGTTTTGTTTTCACTGGAGTTTGACAGTTCCAGAGAGGCTGAGCTTGTTGGAACTATTCCTTAACCTTTGTGTCTTGCTTTTTTGATACTTCTCTTTTGCTGATATGTGTTCCTGAAGAGTATATAACACCTTAGTTTTCTGTCAGCTTCTTTCAGAAACACCCTGTGTAAGTAGTACTTTGGAAAAAAGTTGATATATTGAATTTAATATTTAATACATTATTTTTTTAAGACAAGTCTTGATACACTTTTTTTTTAACTTAATGATCCATAGAGACTATCTTCTCAAATAATCTAGTATGTGCTGGGGTTTGGTACAGGGAGAAATTTTTGTATTTCAAACAATTTAATTTTTTGCATTTTTTCCTCTATCTACCCTAAAAAACTTTGATTCTTAACTCATTAATACCACTGAGATAGTTTTTTGGGGATCAGAAATTCCCTCACTCTGCTAAATTGGAACCTCAGTTCAACAAATAAGGCAGCAAGTATTGCTTATCCTTTACTGCAGTTGCATTCCCTTTCCCCCCAAACAATTAAAAGTGGAAGAAAACAACCTTCTGGCAGTGAAGGAGCAAGACAGTCACTGCGTTCTGCCAGCTTAAGACTCGGAGCAGGTATCGTACGTTCCACTTTTGGTATGCTAGACAGTGTAATTCTTTAGGAAGAAAAAACATACTAGATTTGAATTCACAAGAGATTTACTGTCTGGTTGAATACCATGTAACATAACTTCTTCCTACAATCAGGATCCAAATCAGAAAATTTAAGGAATACATTTCAGAGGTACTAGTTTTATAAACGTGTCCTGTATACTTATGTTAGCAAGTATAAATCATGATTAATCATAAAACACGTTAAAAATGCAAAGCTGGACTGAATTTTGTTTTTCTGCTACTTCATGTGGGCATATGGGCTGTATATCTTATTGAATCCCATGCAATAAGGAATGCTGTTGCTGCTTGACTACTGCTTTTTTTTTCCTCATACATCTGTATGACAGCAAGTTTTGACTTTGTCTTGCAGTATCATTGTTCTGGCTATGTCAGTTAAAACCTGTCCAGGATTTGTTTCCTTGCTTGTCTGCTCTTCCACCATTAGAGTCTGATTTTTGTATCCCTGAACCTTGCACAGTATTGTTAGACTTCGACTACAGTGATGAGATCAGTAGTCAAAGTGAAATGAGCATTGTCTGCAAAGTATCTTGAGTGCAAATGCTCCACTTTTTTTTTTTTTAATTATTTTTGTCTGATTTAACAATCTGTGAAAGCTCACACAATATCACACAAGCACCAAAGCAAGTGCAGAAGGGACAATATGCTAGGGACAGAGAAACAGACTGTCAGACCTGTTCAGGCAGCCTTGGAACAGCCTAATTATTCTCGAGTGTACCACAGAGTTGCTTCAGTAACAGACAGTGTGTTTTACTGTCACTATTAGCAAAGAAAGATCTCTAAGAATTAGTTCAAAACTAAACATTACCAAAACAAGCATCAGTTGCAGTGAGGGAATGGCTTGAAATCTTGCACACTCTTGGGTTACCTCAGTTGAAATAAAAGTTCCTGAAAATTAAGAGCATACATAGGCATGTATGGGAGAAAGGGGTGCTGAGATTTATGTGCTTTTAAGTAATAAACAAGACAAAATGTTATTAAATATTAAATACTATTTTTAGGAGAGGTGGATGTTAATGAAATGCCGAGGCTATGGCTGGCCATATCATACAAATTCATTCATGACTAATTCAGCTTTACCTAAAAACTAGTTACTAATTTTTTTCCGTATAACTGTTTTGCCTAATTAGAGTGAGTTCAGAAAAGAGACACATGATTGGAAATCTAGGGAAATTGCTTCTGAGAAGATTAGAGAAATTAAAATTCATAGCCTGGTGCACAGATGATTATCGGTGAGAAATGATTTCTGAACTATTAATGGCAGCAAAAAAATTCTTGGTCCTTAAAAAGACTGAAAATGGCTTTAAAATGGCTTAAAAATCCAGCCAGTTCCAAATCATGTTGTTTTAACATGAGGAAGTCATGCAGGTGTCTTGTTTATTGAATTTGGGTATGGCCATGTGCATGTCAAGAAACATGTGAAAAGGAACTTCTCATCACCCATAAACTCACTGTGCATAATGGAATATCTGCTTATCTAAGCTGTAAGCTTGGATAGTATAGAGGCTGTGGTAAACCTTGCAGAGCTGCTAAAGGTTTAGCAAAAGAAGAAAAGATCTGATCCCTGCAGTAGCATAACACAGCAGAAAGTGCTGTCTAAAGTTTTGTTGGAGGTTCAAGATAGTGTGCTTTTGTATTTTGTTACTTCCATTATTTCAGCATCTTCAAGAGCCTTGTGATGCTGCAGTTAGTTGGACACTATAATGTTTCCTCAGGGAAGAGCTGTAACCTTCCTTTTACTTACTTAAGTGATAACAAGGTATTGTAAGCTCATCACTCCCTTCAGGGTTTGGTTTTGTAGTGCTGCTGCTTTCCAGAGTGCTAGAACAGCAAAACTGCTGGAGCAGATAATTTTTCATTGTTTGCATGAATCCTCAAATACCACTGTAGGTTTCTACATTGGGATAGTGCTATAAGCCAAGATAAAACCTGCTTTAGGTTCTGAGAAACATCAAGTCATGCTGTTCTTCCAACCTCTTCCTCATAATTTGTTTTCCCTTTTCTCTTTTGTGACAGAGTTGGAGTCTAGCTCACAAAACCCATACATTTTCTGAACTATTAGTACTCTGCTAGCTTATACTTTTGATGGGAGAATTAGAGGTCATTAGAAGCATTTGAGATTCCTAATAGAGTGAAAGTTCTGAATGAAGGGGGTGGAAGGGAGAAAGCTCCTTTTTTTTTCCAGTGTGGATTATATGCATTTATGTCCTGTATCCTTGCTCATTTCCTTTTGTTGCTACTCCTACCATTTCTCAGCAGTAAACTCATTCAGTCTGGGTGAATTTCTGGCATTAAACTGTGGGTGAGGGAGGTCTTCAGCATCCAGAAGCAAGTATTTGTGTTGTTTTTTTGGTGGGTTTTGTTTTTGGTTGTTTTTTTTTTTTTTTTTTTTTTTTTTTTTTCTCCCCAGGTGTACTTGGAATTAGATTTAACCCTAAAATTAATGCCCAGAAAAATTAATAGAATTATATAATATGCAGAACTAGATCACTTGAAAAAAGGTTCCATTCAGGAAAGGAAGCTCTAATATGTTATGGGAAGGGATGTAAACCACAGAATGGTTGAGGTGGGAGGAACCTCTGGAGGTACAGCCCTCCTGCTCAAGGGAGGCCACCTAGAGCCCCGTGTCCAGATGGCTTTTGAGTATCTCCAAGGAGGCAAACTCCACAGCCTCTCTGGTCAACCTGTGCCATTTCTTGGTCATCCTCACAGTATAGATGTTTCCTGATGTTCAGAGGCGACCTCCCATGTTCCAGTTTGTGCCTATTGCCTCTGGTCCTGTCACTGGGTACCACTGAAAAGAGCCTGGCTCTGTCTTCTTTACACCTTCCCTTCAGGTATTGATGTACAGTGATAAGATTCCACCCTGAGCCTTCTCTTGTCCCAGTTGAACAGTCCCAGCTCTCTTAAGCTTTCTTCATAGGAGAGATCCTCCAGTCCCTTAGACATATTTGTGGCCCTTCTTTGGACTCTGTCCATTATGTCCATGTCTCCTTTGTACTGGGAACTGGACACAGTACTCCAGGTGTGGCCTCATCTGATAAGGTATTTTTTTTTCCGTGCTAAATTATAATTAAAAAAAACCCACCCAGTCAGTGTGATTCAGAAGCTGTTAATATGTTAAAAAAAGAGCAAATGCTCTGGAATAATTGCGAGTATTCCATAATTCTGAATGCTAACCCCATGTTGCAGATCTGTAGTCAAATCTGTGCATATATTATATACACCTAATACAAGACAAGATTGTGATTAGGAGTGTTCTATAGTTATGTTTCTTGAATGTGCTTCAGCTATGTAATATGGTTTTAATTTATTGTAGCTCATCTTTATAGGACTGATACACTCATTTTTTTAAGTAGTACATCAAATGTAGGAATATGTCAGTCACCTCAGATGTCATTTATAATACTTCCCTGTTGCTATGGAAAAATACAGTGCTTCACCTGTCTAAAAGCCAAGGAGAGAAATAAAACATTTATTGCATATAGGTTATTTTACATCAGAGAAAGACAGGTGCATCACAAGAAAAGAGCTGCACAGAAGTGATGTTCTTATGTTTAATAATGCCTTTTTTTTTTTTTAATTTAGTTGCTAACCAGTCATTGAACCACAGGAAGCCAGAAACACCAGTTCTGAAATAGAGGATAGATTCTGTAGAAGATAGGTTGAGGATTTTAAACTGATAGTTGGTTGGTTTGGAGGTTGGGATGGTGAAAATTGGCATCTTGGCTTGTATCAAAAACAGCGTGGCCAGCAGGTCCAGGGATGTGATTCTCCCCCTGTACTCGGCACTGGTGAGGCCGCACCTCGAGTACTGTGTTCAGTTTTGGGCCCCTCACTACAAGAAAGACATTGAGGTCCTGGAGCGTGTCCAGAGAAGGGCCACAAGACTGGGGAAGGGTCTGGGGAAATATGTCTTATGAGGAGCGACTGAGGGAACAGGGCTTGTTTAGCCTTGAGAAGAGGAGGCTGAGAGGAGACCTGATCACTGCCTACAACTACCTGAAAGGAGGTTGTGGAGAAGGGAGTGTTGGTCTCTTCTCCCTAATGACAGATGATCGGACGAGGGGGAATGGGCTCAAGCTGCGCCAGGGGAGGTTTAGATTGGACGTAAAGAAGAAGTTCTTCACTGAAAGGGTTATCACACACTGGAACAGGCTGCCCAGGGAGGTGGTGGAGTCACCGTCCCTGGATGTGTTTAAGAGACGGGTGGATGAGGTGCTGAGAGATATGGTTTAGTGGTGGACAGATACGGTTGGACTGGATGATCTCTAAGGTCTTTTCCAACCCAGTGATTCTATGATTCTATATTCCTGTTGGTTCCTGCAAGGTTAGCTTTTAATACTAGCACACATGCTTCACTTGTTTTTTCATTCATAACAGCAGAAAACATCTGTCCCTTTCTTTAGGAACTCGTGAGGACATCTAACTGCACAGTCCATAAAGACATAGCTTCCTAGATGTATGGGCAAGTATAAGTGGATGTATTCTTAATTTGGCTGAAAGAAAATGATTGAATATGGAGCTGTGCATGCTACTACTCTGTCCCATAATTTCTACCAGTTTCATCTGTAGGATGCCTATAAGTTCCTTTTATGTATAAATTAAATGGTAGATAATGGTGTCCTCTTGCTCCAACATATAATTACAAAAGGAGTAGTGAAACATTATCAGCAGGTCAGATACCACTCTTACTGTTTCTTTTCCAAATGTGAAAAGTCTGAAAAGGAGAGTCATGATGGAAAAAAAAGATATTTTGTTTTAAGCAGGAAAAACATGGCTTACATGTAATGTTAGTCAGAGGAAGGTAGGTCAAAGATTTGCTCACATAATACTTCCAAAGAAAATGTACAGGTGAGGCATGCCTTGGGCTTGAGCTTTCCTAAAAATGCTATACTCTCTACACTCCCATTCAGGAGGTTCAATGGCCAGAGAAACAGCAATCGTTTAATTTTAGAGCCAATCTACAGCAAGCTTTTTTGGGGCAAGTTTACTGATGATTCTCTGCTGGTTAGGTTAACCCAGTCTGAACTTTATGATAACACAGCTGTGCTATAGCTAGTAAAGTAGTTGGGTTTGGCTGGCCCCTATTAGCTCCATTATCCTGTCCTTCTGAGTAGACATACATTTGTGCTTAAACTTGGTAGTGGCAATTGCTGCTGCTGCAAGACCAAGTATGATTTAATATAAAAAGAAAAACAGGCCTGTAAGCTGAAGACATAGTCACGTAATTTAGAGGTAATTTCATTTGTCAAGCAAGCCAGTGGGCTTTGCAGTAAAACAAACCAGAATTTGATTACTTACTATTACTAAATGTAATTTAACCTTGTTTAGGAAAGAGATAGCAAAGCATTACAGAGAAGTTAAAGCGTAATAAATTAAAATGCTACTGTTACTCCCATGACCATGCCATTTAATTTACAATCCACATGCACACTAGCTATTTTAAACATAATTGCATAACATGCTATGCCAATTAATTTTTATAGAAAAATGAAACCACCTGTAGCTGTTATGTCACTGGTGGGGGGGTGGTGGTAATGGTTATCTTGCGGGATTCTTTTCAACCCCTGTTTTCAGCTCAGTAATGGCAGCAGTCCTTTGATTTAGATCAAAGCGAGAACAAAAGCTTCTTAGGAGCAAGTGAGAGTCAGAAGGTGAAAATGAAGAGGGGAAAAAGTAATAAAACCCACACCATAGCCTGGAACCAGACTACTAAAATGAGGAAATCAACTTTATATAGCTATAGCTGCAATATTATTTGAGTGTAATTTACTTCTAAATATGAGACCAAACCTTCAAATGCTTGAATATCATATTTTATCCATTTATTATAAACCAGTGAATCTTATCTTGCCTGTACAGGTGTTGAATTTTTTTTTTCTCAGTCTATATTAACTTACAGTCATTAAAGATCTACAGTACTTACTGTAAATACTAAAGATGATATCTGAAGCCTGATAAATTTAATCTTGGGTAATTACACTATACCTAGCTCTTCCAACTAGCAAAATTTTCCCTGAAATTTCAGTTGCATAAGTAATCTTCTAGTGCAATATTGTGCTTTTCAGTAGCTGCAGCACTGATGAGACAAAGTGATTCCAAACATTAGTCTCATTTTTCTAAGCATTTCATGAAAATTACACAAAGTTCTGTAATTAGGTGTAGTAGTCTGTGCAGAAGGTGTTGCATTCAAAAAAAAAAAAATTCTTTTACCCTGAGATTAATTCTTGAAAAGATCTGCGTAAATTAATTGCTTCTCCTGGTTCTCGAAATGCTTTCTAGCCAACGTAGTTTTCTTCTGCAGGTCTAAGATAGAACTTTTCTGTGTAGAGAACTGTAGATTATTGCCTGTGAGCAACTTTATTACTGGCTAACTAATAGAAGGATTAAATTCACTATCCACCAGATAACATTCTTAATAAGCTCAGATCTGTCATTAACAAGAAGCTGAAGATTAGCAGTTCATTTGACCTGTACGTAGGTGCCCTTTCTGTGTTTATTTGACAATTTCTTTCTCTTCTGGCTGACTGACATTTCCCTCTGGAAAAAAAGTACAGAAAGAAGGGCAGCTAATTAATACTTCCAAATTTTGTTTCTATTTCTAACTCATCAGCAGTTTCCCTTTTCAGCTACATTGGGGGAAAATATGAAATAGTCTAATGAACTATTACTGCTAGCCAATTAAGACTTTTTTTCCCCTCTGTCTAAATTGGTTACAACAATGGGCAGATTTCATCACTTAGGAAAGCAGTATAATTCAAGTCAATTAATGAATAATAATATATCCTTGCCTTGAAAACAGTTCGATTTTGGTCAGCCTCATTCTACATTAGACAACAGCAAATCCAGAATGTCTGCACAGAAGAGAAATAAAAATTATAAGTATAGAAATATTTCTCTTTGAGAAGAGCCTGAGAAGACTGATATTGTTTATAAGTAGATGTTAAAAACAAAACACTGTGGAAAGACATAAACCACTTCAATATATTTGGGATCAGGTAGGCATTCATATCTCCGATCTCATGTACAGAAGACAGGAAATTGAAAAGAGGGTGAGTTTGTAAGTTAGAGTGAAAAATTCTTGTAAACATAAAAAAAGTAATAAGATAAAATTCTTTATAAATACTAAAGCAATTAAATGAAAACACTTCATTTTACTGTGCTAATTACAGTGATAAGTTACAGTTAAAAACTAAGAATTTATGTAATCCAACTAGTTTACCAATGCATATAAAAAGTATGATAGTACTGGATAATTTTGAAAGAACTGTATAATCATATAAAATCATAGGGGAAATTTTATACCCTAATACACTAGTCACAGAATTATATAGCTATTTTGGGGATTTCAAAACAGCTTATTCCTTAATTGTTTAATTCATAGCATCTTACATGTTACTTTCCAGCATTTGTTACTTCTGATGTGTTAAATTAGGTGGAATGTTGTTTGTTTTGAAAAGGCAGATCTCCTGTGCTTTCAGTCAACTTTGAAATGACTAAAATTTGGTTTCCCTTATATGTTTTATAAATTATATTTCTGAGTATTTTTTCCTTCCAAGGAGTAAGGCAAAATTGTGAGTATTCTACAAGCACACAGCAGTCAGATCTAAAATTGACTTAGTATGCAGTACATGTTATATTCGTTGCATTTCATACATAAATTATTCTATTTAAAATGGTTGGAGTAGCCAGTAATTAATTGAGATTTTTTGTGGAAATATATAACGACTCCAAAATGGGATTGTTCTTGTAAACTCTTCTAGTTTTGTCAGATTTACACTGACCAGTTCAGAACTCACCTTCTCTCTGGAAGCACAGATCCCCAGTATCTCCTACAGCACTTCTTTTTCATGTTTGTACAGCTAATCACCAGGGGGAAGGAGCTGTCAGGAGTAGGTCCACAGCCTTGATCTCCTTCACTCCAATCTTTGAGGAACACCATGCCTTGCCATGCATCTGCTCCCACCACAGCCTTATGCTGCAGCACATATACCCCTTATTTTGTGGAGAGGCAGATCAGCCTAAATATGTATTTTTGTGTGCGTGTTTATTGCTAATTCGGGAGTCCTCTGTATTGGAATTTAATACTTACATGCTTATGCTTTCCCATAATTAATGGTTCAGTAAACCTACAGGGGGATAGCAACCGAGTTACAGGCAAACAATAAAGGTTCTGCTTCAAATCTGTGTGGAGAGGAATTTATGGCCAGTACAAGATGTAGTGTTCAGATGGGATATCTTCCTTACAATGCTAGTGCTGTTTTGGTTGGGTGTGGGGTTTTTTGGGTGTGTTTTTTTTTTTTTTTATGTGACCTATTGAAGAATCAGAAGAAATTTTATGCAAACTTAAATATATTACAAAGTCACCATAGGAATGTATAGCACTGTCAAAAATGAAAGCAGGAAATAGGAGACAATGAACCAGAGCAATGCTTGGCTATTGCAAGCTGTTGGCCCCTGGTTTCAGTGCTTCATGTAAAGGATGGTCTTTTCTTTTGTGTCCTGGGGGTAGCATTGAACAGTTATAAAATTTGCTTGTAGTGTCACTACAGTTCCCCCATAAAGACATGTCACAGAAATATTTCTTTTTAAATGCTTGAAAAAAATAATGGAGTGAGGGAAAGAAATTAGACTTGACTGAATTTAGGAAAGGATCAGAATACAAAGAGGTGTCACATATACCTGAATTTTATTATCTTCTTGTTCAAGATTTATTTAGTTTTCAAATGCTTTGAGGCATGGAATTTTTTTGATTGAACCTCTTCCAGAAGAATTCACCTTTGTCGTTGTGCTGTGTATTAAAGGAAGCATTTCATACATCACTTCTTTTTCCTTTCTACATAATTTCTTATCCTTACTTGCTATACTTTTCATAGCTAAGGCTTGAAGATTTACAAAGTCTGTTTGTGTTTCCCCTAACTTAAAAAACTGTAATCAGAAACAACAGGAAAAATCTACCCCTTCTTTTAAGGAGGTAATCTTTGAGGTCAGTAATTAGTTACTTTAATTAACCTAAGAATATCCAATTGAATTTTTTTTCTTTAAGAATTATTCTGTGACTCATACGCTGCACAGGTAGAATTGGCCCCTAAAACTTTTTAAATTCATGATCTCCAGCCCTTTCATTTTTTGGAGAGGATGCAGGGTGCCCTTCTAAGAAAGCAGAAAACAAAACACTGGTCATGGCTGACACCACCTCTTGCTAGATAGCTTTCTGCATGTAGGTTGGCACATGCACTGGTGGAGTACAAGGGCTTCTGCTCCCAAGTGTGAATAACTCAAGGACTCGAGATAGCCTGGAGATACTGCATGTAAGGAGAACGTAGACTGACAGATTTCTCTATTTTAATAGTTTCCCTGATACTGTTTAACAATAAATAAGGTATATTTCACTGTTATAATATGATTGCTTGCATTATATTAGGATTATTGTTTTTGTAATGTATTGTAAATCAATATGGGTCAAAGTTACCATACTGGGAACAAAGCCCTGAAATATCATGAACATTTGGCCATACTTCATTATTTGAGAAAAAGAAGAAAAATTTTTAGAAAAGATAAAAATTAATAGGAATAAACTCAAAAACAAAATAGAAGTCAGTGATGAGAATGAATTAAGATGAACATGTCAAAGCCTTGAAAAGCGAAGATGATATGAAATTACTAGAAATTGAAAACAGGAAACCAAATGTTAATTTTCTTTGAAAAGGAACAGGAACTTAGCATGAAAGTACATTGACTAGTTGTTTTACAATATTAGGTAAAGGTAGTGACAGATTTGGAAGGTGCAAATGTGGGATAATGTATTTGTTTTGATTTATTTTTATTGTGCTTTCCTCTTAGACATCATTTTATCTCTACAGCTTAATAGGGAGAGGTACTGACAATGAATTTGAGAGCATATTTGATAATACACAACTCACGACATTCTATTACTTAAATATGAAGAAAACAAAAATCAGACAATATATTGCTAGATGTAGCCTAAAATTGAGAAGTTAATGTGATTTTTCAAATGAACAAAAATAAACATCTTCTAGAGTCCTGCCTACATGGAAGAATCTGTGACTTTGATTAGTTATTGTAATTCAATACAGACAGCCTTCAGAAAGAAAAAAAACCCAGAATTGATAGTAAGGTGGAGATTACGTTTTACTTACTCTGCCTAGAAGTCTATAAACAACAAGTTGTAACATTAACAATCTATTATTATGCTGATTTAAAATTATAATGGCTTTCTGAACAAAAATAAAAGTTTCTGAGCTTCTTAAAATTTAGTCAAAATTGTTTCTAATGAAAAGAGCAAAGAAACTTAAGATGAGTGGTTGATATCAGACATCATCTATAGATTGGTTTTAGTGTTAGATCACGTGTTTCTTTAGTAGTAAGGGTGTCTAACACTATTTTTTCCTGAGACCTCCCTTCTCTTTATTCTAGTGCCATGCATACCAGTGGACAAGTTTTAGTTAAATTGTTAGGATGAGCACAGAACAATCATTTAGGCCTAAACTTACACTCTTTATGTATGTGCTGTGAAAGTATTCTTCAGAGACTGTTCTTCACACTGGGTATCCTCTTGGTAATTGCATTAATAAACATAGGACAATGAATTTTATACAGATTATCCAATAAATCATAAACTGCTCTTCTTTTTTCCCTGATGCACAGCCTGGGCAGGATGTTCACAGGAGCTGTGTAAAATGCCTAATTCCCATTTATATGTATCAGAGTTTGGGGTTCAGCACTTTTAGGTGTACGTCCTCAGACAGAAAAGCAGTTTTGTTTCTTAGTCAATAAATAATACATTCTTCCTGGCTACAAACAGGAGTTTGGGCTGTGCATGTCTCCTTGACAGCACGGGATTTTGCTAGCTAGAGGCACTGATCGTGCTGATGTGTATTTCTTTAATTTTCATTCTCATTTCCACTGAAGATTCTAATTAGATTCTGGTGATGCTTAAGAAGAGGAAGGGACAGTGTTTCTCTGCACATTATTCTTTTTAATACAGAGGGCAGTATTTTTCTGACGTGCAGCATTTAGCACACGTGAAAACAGATGCCTGTCTGTTGCACACTGTCATTCGTCAAACTTAACAAAAATTGGACTAAGAGAGGCAGAGGTAGGGCTGCAAAGCTGGGAGAGAACCGCAAAGCCTGGGTCTGGCAGCGCCGGAGTGCAGTGCTGAGTGCAGCGTGCTCCCTGGTGCAAGTTTCCAGGAAGTGTTTCTTCTTGGCACTGACATAACCAAGGCTCCTGCTCCAACACAGATGTTCCTCCAGCATCTCTGAAGTAACGCTGCTTGCCGGATACCATGTCATACCCAGGGGCTCGTGGTCCACCTCAGCCTTCTCAGAGGACTCACTACTGATGAAATCAAATGCTTAGAGAAGCATGAGATGCAGGGCTTTATCTAATATTTGGTCTCAGCTAGAGTGGCTGGTGAATCTCCACAGCTCAGTACAGCGCTGCTTTACACCACTGCAACTTTCTTCAAAGCAAACTCTGGGTAAAATCCTCTCATTTCCCTCTGCTTGCCGACCCTTTGTGAAGACTGGAATGATTTCCCTGGTGGAAGAATGTTGACTCTCGAGTGGGAGTCAGAGGGACTGCAAACAGTGGGTATCGTTGTGATTATATTTGCATCTCTGAAGCTGCTTCATTTGCTGGGACTGATTGATTTTTCAGAAGGTAAAGTGGTCACTTGCAGTTTGTGCTGTTTGTAGGTGTGGTGTCTAGTCTGCTAAAATAGACCTAGAGAGCATCAGGTATAAAAGCTGTGAAATTAAAAGGCTTGAAAGGTGAAAATAACATTCAGACTAAAAATCCTGATTTGCTTCTGCAGGTTTTACTTTTGCTGTTTTAAAATGGAAGTAGATGCTAGTATAAGACGTATTTTTCAATGAATTGCAAAGTGTCTGTGAGTGGATGTTTGTTAGAAAGACTGAAAACAGTGAACATAACGCCTGTCAGTTGCCTTTGAAAGCTGTTCGCTGCTACAAAACTTGATAGATTAAGTAGATCTTAGTTCAGTTCATGTTTATAACACACTTTGCTCTTCTGATTTATGATGCAATTAGAGCTTTGCTCTGTATCAGTATCTGTGTTTTAAAAATCCATTTCATAGATAAATGCAGAACACTGTTACAGCAAGATAATATTTAGGATCAAGTCTGCTCCACACCTTTCAAAAAATGGCATAGATGCCAACATCAAATGTGGGTATTTTAAATATGTATAAAGAATATATGTTTTAAAATTCCTGTTTGCTTGCTCAGATCCCTGCCTGCTCTGTTCCGTATGGATCATAACACTTAATCTACTCTCAAAGAGGACTTCACGTTAATTTTAATAGGATTATTATTTTTATACAAAGTGAGTTTTTTCACATTTTATAGAAATAGGCTATTTCTGTTCAGTTATTAATGGAATCTTATGCTGTCAACTTTTCAACTTTTTAACAAAATGTCTCGTGTGGACTACTGTAGTAAACAAAAGCTGTTCTCTCACAGAAGCCTTTGCTCAAAAAATACTTGGTTTTGTCAGTATGTTTGTACATGTGAACTCAAACTGATCCTTTCTGCTGTGTAACTGCTTTGTGTCAGCCAGGGAGAGCACTCCAGTTTTCTGAAACATTAACTTTTCATCATGGAATAGGATCTTTCATGGCTGTAGATTCACATCATCACCTCATAAAATTGTTCAGTGTCCTTATAAAATGCGAAATCTTTAACACAGCACTTCTATAGTTACTGAACTATGGAAATAAATCATCCTTAAAACTGTATGTGGTGAGAATGTATAACATTTGCTGTGTTACTATATACTGCATTGGTTATGAAGTTGTAAAATTTTTTAATTCTAAACACATGAGCAATTTTTTTCTCATACCAGTGTTCGCTTGAGGCTTTTTTCATACTCTTGATGTGTAGCATTTTTAACATCCAAAAAACTGCTCTCACTAGATATGTTTTAACTTCAACTTCATAACACATGAAAACAGATAGGAAAAGAATACGAAAATGTAGTCTTTTATTTTCCCCTTCTCAGACAATGTGCAGTTACATCCTTTTCTCGATTTCTCACAGAATGAGAAGTGTTTTATATCTTTTTCAATTATCTGGATGAGGGGATCAGATACACCCTCAGTAAATTTACAGACAACACCAAGTTAGGTGGGCATATTGATCTGCTTGAGGGCAGGAAAGTTCTGCAGAGGGACCTGGACAGGCTGGATCGATAGGCCAAGGCCAACTGTATGATGTTCAACAAGGTTAAGTTCTGGGTCCTGCACCTGTGTCACAACAGCCCCATGCAACACTTACAGGCTTGGGGACGAATGGCTGGAAAGTTGTCCAGCAGAACAGGACCTGGGGGTGTTGGTCAACAGCTGGCTGAATATGACCCAGCGGTGTGCCCAGTTGGCCAAGGCAGCCAATGGCATTCAGGAACAGTGTGGCCAGCAGGACTTTGGCAGGGATTGACCCCCTGTACTGGACACTGGTGAGGCCGCACCTCGAATCCTGGAGTCAGTTTTGGGCCCCTCACTGCAAGCAAGACATTGAGGTGCTGGTGCATGTCCAGAGAAGGGTGACAAAGCTGGTGAAGATTCTGGAGATAAAGTCCTGTGAGGAGCAGCTGAGGGTGTTTAGCCTGGAGAAGGCTCAGGGGAGGGGGACTTTATAGCTCCCTACAGCTGCCTGAAAGGAGGTTGCATAGAGGTGGGTCTTGGTTTCCTCTGCCAAGTTACAAGCAATAGGAAGAGAGGCCTCAAGTTGCTCCAGGGGAGGTTTAGCTTGGTTATTAGGAAGAATTTCTTTACTAAAAGGATTGTCAGACATTGGAACAGGCTGCCCAGGAAGGTGTTTGAGTCACCATTTCTGCAGGTATTTAAAATATGTGTAGATGTGGTGTTTAGGGACATGGTTTAGTGGTGGACTTGGCAATGTTAAGTTAATAGTTGGAGGTGATGAACTTAAAGGTCTTTCAAACCTAAACAAAGCTGTGATTCCATTCTATGATGTTTCTATTAACACTGTGGGAAAATCTCCACTATAGTAAATCACCTAAAAAATAAATTAAAAAAAAAAAAAAAAAAAAACCAACAACCAAAAAAAAACCCCACAGGCTGGAAATTATACTGATTTTTACAGAAATAGTAACTTCAAGACAATACATCAATACAAGTGTAACTTTCTGCTTTAATGCATCCACTAGTGCCATGGCATTTTGTCACATGAAAATGTCATTTCTCTCAGAAGTACCTAGCAACATAAACCTGGCATATAAGTGTAAAAAGATTAAACATTATGAAGTACAGGGGATATATTTATAATATCTGCAGTGTAAGTAGCTTCAGTGACCCGGGGGAATTCCAGTTCCCCTAAGGATATTTAACTCTTTCCATGGTTGGGCACTGTCATCACATTAAACAAGAATTCTGCCCCAAATGATTAAGGAATATTTTATAGGGTATTCATATCTAATGGTGTGTTGTTATCCTAATGAATGCTGCAAGGACAGGTTTTCTGTTGATCTAAGAGTACCATGTTTGAATACTCAAAGTTGATCCTGACACCAAAATGAAGTAATGAGTCCTCCCCATATACCCCATGGAGGCAGGGCATGAGCCATAATCTGAAACAAATCTGTTTCCATAGCTAGGATTTGTGATGTCTTAACATGCTTGTCATAATATTTCTGATACATTGATTTGTTTTGAAAAGGTCACTGAAAGATAGGGCCACGTGGTTGTCCAGATGTTTGCCAAGAAAGGACAGAGAAGACAGCTAAACCACAAATCCTTAGTTGCAAACTTGGTACAACTCTGCCACTTTTAGTGAGGTGGTTGTGATGCTTTACAGCAGTTTCTACCAGCAGAGAGACTTGTTTAAGTTCAAAGAGTCAGCAGGAGAAATGGGAGCAGAACTAAAGTAATCTACAGAAACATCATGTATGCAGTAATTTGAGTGACCCGCAGGTCAAGGGAGGTGGTTCTCCCCCTCTACTCTGCTCTCGTGAGATTCCCTGGAAGTGTTCAAAGCCAGGCTGGATGAGGCTTTGAGCAACCCGGTCTAGTGGAAGGTGTCCCTGCCCATGGCAGGGGGGTTAGGAGTAGATAATCTTTAAGGTCCCTTCCAACCCAAACCATTCTATGATTAGTCCATGTGCTTCCATCCTTCCAGTTCGCTTCTCCGTTCTGTCCATGGAAGTGTAGATGTAGCTTCAGCTTCACTAATCCTTGATCTGTTTGTACTGTGAAACTGCAACAGCTTCTTTGTTGTTTATTTGTATAGTCATATATCATGAGGTATAAAATACCATACATCATGTATTCCAAGCACGTCTAGTATTATTTTTTTTTGAAAGAACAGAGTTAAAACAATACTACACTTGCAGAAAAATTTCTTCTTTAACACAGATACTGGCAGTGTCTTACCCAGTAGGTCGTCTTTGCCATACAGTCATCTCTCCTTCAAAAATGGACTTTCAATTGAACAAGCAAAAAATCATAAAATCTTTCAGGTGTGGGTCACTCAGTGTGCTACGATGGACAACCACCTGCCTTTACTTTGCATAGTAAAGGATCTATGATGAAGAAGGGCTTGACTTATTCTCACTTATCCATACGAAAGTACTAGAATCCAGGCAGTCCGCTGAATTTTGTTAGTGTTCAACATTTGGCTGGACAAGGTACCTGAATTGATCCTGTGTCCCAGGCTAGAGACTATGTTCTTCAACTTCATCCATCTTCTACTTTCCAATAAGCAGGAAAAGAGAGATCAGAATGAGGAGAAAGCTGGCTTCACTGGAGCCAGCAAACTATTTCAGTTATAAGGACAGAATTGAATCAATACCACTCCTCTTTCTCTCTCCTTCCATTACTTTGAAAGTGGTTTGACACTGATCAATATCTTCCCCCCAGCTTCCTTGCCTGAAACTTTTGCTGCTGGGCAGCTTGCCTCCCAAGCTTTTGTTTTGTCACTCAGCTGGAAGGGGAGGAGGGCAGGCAGAACCAAAGCAGAGGATCAGAGCAGTAAAGTAGCAGCACCAGGCTTAGAAGGAAATTCATCCACAGAAAACTTGGGAGAGATGGCTAAATGAAGTATTCTGTTTGCATTTGTGTGACCAATATCTGTCAAGTGGTAGCTATATGGACACATTGTTTAAATATTTGTGAGCAACCTTGTAAAGATCAGGGGACAGCATAAATCAAAGCCTTAGAAGGAGAAACTTTGTGCCTCTTCTTTAATTGTGCATTGATAATATTTTGAAGTATAACACCTCATACAGAAATGTATTTCTTTTGGTTGCGAATATAATCAACTAATGTTGCAATCTGTCTTACACCTTGCTATTCCTCCCTTCTTCCTTCCACTAATTGTTAACTGTTTCCAGAGCTTGGCATTCTCTTTCAAATGTTTATTCAGATATAAATTTCATGTACAATACATGAATGTCCCATGAACTCAAAATCTTTCAGCTAATAGGACCCATTGGTCTCTACATGTCTTTCATCTTAATAAGCCGTCAAAACTAGGTAGGAATATTTGATCCTTGGCTTCGCTTACTGCTGTCTTTTCAGTCTCATCTGGACACTTAATGCTGTATAACTACTTCATGTTACTATGGCAGTATAAAGAAGAACAAATCAGGCTGTTCTGCTTCTAGAAATGTAATAAGTTTTTTTTAAAGTCTGAACTTTTAGAAATAATCTCACAGTAGATTGAGATAATCTAAAATTAAGATTTTGTGTACCAAATTTTAACACTACGTAACTTTTAATGTCTATGGTATCCCGAGGGGACAGCTGTGTAATGTAAGTCTGACATAGGCACCAGGAGGTAACTTCTAATGATAAAATAAAATAATTGTCATTACTGATCATTTCATTATTTGTCACTAAAATAAGTTATTACTGAATAGCCTTTATTTCCGTATTAAAATGGCAGGCAATTTTGCAGTTTCTTTATTTTATATTCCCTTGTGAGTAGATGGGTATATTCAGTATGTGCATTTGCCTGACTTTTGGATGTGTATATAGACCTTGAATATTTCTGATGAACAGCGGCCTATACTTTGGGTACATTTTCAGCCTTCCACTAGTCACTTTAAAAGAATGAGTTATGTCATATAAAAAAAAAGTCAGACAACAGGGCTTTCAAAAGTTATAGGGAGGAATATTGATTGAAGTTCACTGAAATGAGTCAAACCAAAATGAAGTGCCACAGTTCAGTAACTGTTTCATGATGCTCCCAAAGGTGGTTCTTCGTTTCAGATAAAACTGCTGGATTTTGAATGGTAGAGTGAAATGAGAGGAGAGAAGAGATGGTTGAAAAGTATGGGAGGAAAAAAAGTCTAGTTTGCTTAGTGATCTATCACCAAATGAATAAGTAGTGAGATAAGGAGGGCATCAAAAAGATTTTTTTAAAATAGAATAGTTAGGAAAGTAAATATAAAGGCTTATGAGTTTTAGTGAATTCGATTTTTGTCATATGTCAGTCATACTACATCTGAGCATGTACTCCCTCGTATAAGAAGAGGAAATGTAGAATTCCATGCTCAAAAAAAGATGTATTACATTTCTCTGTGATCTAATCACTTCCCTAAGCTATGATTCTCCAGTTATCCACAGTGTCAGAAGCACTGGTTTCAGCCTAGCTATCTCTAAAAAATGCAGATGTAATGTTTAACATATGTACTAGCATTTTGATCTATATCATTTTTCTACTGAAAATTCTTTAGATTCCTCTTTTTTTCAAAAAAAGATGCAATTCTAGATTCTACATGTCATCACGAAATTTAAGCTAAGGCAAACTGGGCAGGTCATCATTTGTCTTGCAAGGTTATATTTATAAAAAAATAACCTGAATTCCTCCCATTGAGATGGAACTAGAAAAATCATAAAATATTTTGGGTTGGAAAAGATGTTTAGGGTCATTGAGTCCAACCAGCAACCTAACACTGCCATGTCCACCACTAAACCGTGTCCCTAGACACCTATTTCACACCTCTCTTAAATACCTCCAGGGATGGTGACTAAACTACCTCCCTGGGCATCTGGTCCCAGTGCCTGACAACCCTTTTGGTGAAGAAATTTTTCTTAATACACACTCTAACCCTTCCCTGGAACAACTTGGGGCCATTTCATCTCTTCCTATTGTTTGTAACTTGGCAGAAGAGACCAACACCCACCTCTATGCAACCTCCTTTCAGGTAGCTGTAAGGAGCAATAAGGTCTCCCTCCCCTGAGCCTTCTCCAGGCTAAACACCCTCAGCTGCTCCTCACAGGACTTTATCTCTAGACTCTTCATCAGCTTTGTCACCCGTCTCTGGACACACTCCAGCACCTCAATGTCTTGCTTGTAGTGAGGGGCCCAAAACTGACCCCAGGATTCGAGGTGTGGCCTCACCAGTGTCCAGTACAGGGGGACAATCACTGCCCTAGTCCTGCTGGCCACACTGTTCCTGATGCAGGCCAAGATGCCATTGGCTGCCTTGGCCACTTAAGCATCACTTCTGGCTCATATTCAGCTGTCATCCAACACCCCCAGGTCCTGTTCTGCTGGACAGCTTTCCAGCCACTCGTCCCTAAACCTGTAGTGTTGCATGGGGTTGTTGTGAACCAAATGCAGGACCTGGCACTCGGAATATTCTGCCTGATGTGAAATAACATTTCTGGAGAAAGATGTCGCTTTCAACAACCGGTAGAGCAGTGGTATTGTTTACATTGAAATACTTACTTCTAAGGGTTTTTTATAAGAATATATGTGATTATTATACTTAGACTATTGACTAATCTGCCTTCACTTGCTCCCTATGTTTCTTCTGTAGTTTGTTGTTTATAAGCTGCTTCATTATTTCTCTGTCACATGGGTACCAACTATCAGCAACTTCAGTTGCATAATTAAAAGAATCACAAATAAACAGTAAGAAAGCTGAGTTGGCAATCAGCACCCCTCATTATGATTCTTTTCCTTTGTGACCTTAGGAAATATTCTAAAAAAAGGTGAAAATTGTACAAGTTAACTCACTGGCCATTGTGTAAGTTAATAGATTACAAGTTGCATCAGATGTTGAAGTAGTGAGACCATATGAGAAATAAGAAACACACATCAATAGATCCCTCTTAATCTCTCTGTCAAAACTAGGACCACAAGTTTGAAACTTGATCACAATGAGTGATAAATACCTTCAACTTGTTGAGAATTTTTAAATAAAAAATGTAGACTGATTTCAAACAGAAATGTGTGGAGTCACTCAATACCCAAGACTTTATTTTTTACTGTGAACAGTATACACTTTCTTGTTGAGAAAGCAGGTACTCTCATCTCAGATTCCAATAAAAAGTTGTCATAAAATAAATTACAGTAAGTATCTTATGATGTACTCTTGTATACTTCCTCAGTTATAAACGCTTCATATATTACCTATTCTTCTTAAGACAACCTTGATATATCTTCTTTGTTTATAGCAATACAATTTGTTTGAACTCATACTTACATATGAATACCCAGGGAAATAATCCTTTATGAGATACATAGCACATAGATTACACATACACATATGCAATGAAGTGTATCTTGAAAATAACTTCAATTTAAGTTATTCAAAATAATTTCAATTTCTGGCATACCTAGTGCAAGTAAAGGGATTTGCAGTATTCCACAGACTGCAAATTAAAAAAAAAAAAAAAATTCGTTGTTGATTTGTATTTCCTTTGAAATATTCCAAAATACAGGCTCTATTTCTCAACTTCCTACAGAAATAGTTTTTTAATGCAACATATCTGTAATATGATTTCATTTTTAATTTCAACACAAGATGCTGTTTTGTTATTAAAGTGTGGAGATATTCTACGTGATTCTGTTTTCCCAAACGTAAGAAATATAATTCATTTTAATTTAAACTTGTAAAATAACCTATAAATAATAACTTGAAGTGCATTTTTTTATAGTTTAACATTGCAGAGAGATTATTCCTTGTTATATTTCAATAATGAAACACTGCAAATAAGTGTTTCTTTGTTATAGTTCCATAATAAGTAATATGATTTACATTGCTGAAAAAAACCCCAATTGTTTCCAGTTCTTTCTCCCGTTGGGCAATTTTTCATTCTCATAATTGAAGTCACTAAATGGAGCTCAATCAATTAACTTGCAGTAATCATTTTGGGACTGGATTCAGCCCTTAATCCTCAGGTATATCCAGAAATATTTTTTTTTTCTATTTCCTTTGCTCAGATGAACAGCTCTAATATTGTATATAGAGGTAATGCTATATAACAGAGGTTATACGTGTCCATCACTTTATTCTCTCAGCAGAATATTGTTCACAAAACAGCACATTGTGAATATAGCAATCAACACAAAAATATAGGCCCTTTTTTTTATAAAATTAGAGAACCTCAAAATAATACCAATAAATGGATGCTTTGCTGTCTACCCTTATATTACCATGAATTTGTGCTTCTAGCTTTTTTTCCAAATGGAGGTGAAATTGCTGAAAATAGTATTGTTAAAAGCTTTTATTCAGATCTCTTTTATCTGTGCCAGGTTAAACAAGAATCTCATGGACGAGCACTGGAATAGAAGGGTCTGAAAAGTGAAAATTAAGAACAATTCTTAGTAGAAAATTCTTGCTTTTATAAATTATACTAAATTGTACAGTTTTGTGTTATTTGTATAACGAGACAGTAGCCACATCCATTCTAGTGCTGGTTATTTAAAAAGAGAACTTCTGCCCAAAAGCTTTACAGTTCAAGGGCTGTTTGTATTTGTACTGCTTCGGAAGCATCCAGAGAGAAGACTAGTGACTCAGGGAGCAGCAATCTCATTTCTAGTTCTCTGCTGCTGAGAAGGAACAAGTAGCATCAGGTCAATATTTATAATAGTTGACCTTTCCTTCACTCTGCATGACATCCTAATCAGGGACATCTAATAGAAGGGAGAGAGAGAAGATTTTATGAAATGGTTACATGGATAGAAAGCAGGACCAGGAGTGTCTTCAAGTCCTCTCCAGAGTTGACGAGGTGGTGAACCACCTGCCTTTGCCTGTTGTTGTATGCAAATGTTAAGTGGAGATTTTGTGTGTGCTATATGGATAGGTCACAGCCATGTCCAGAGGCATTGTAATGGAAACATGTTTTTGAATGCAGCTTTTAAGGAGGCCTTAGAACTATCATGGGTTAACACATTAAGAGAGTTAAACACCTAAGGAACTGCAAGGAAGGAATCACAGCAGGGTTTGTTAATGATGACACGAAGCTGTGTGGTGTGATCGGCACGCTGGAGGGAAGGGATGCCATCCAGAGGGACCTGGACAGGCTGGAGAGGTGGGCCACTGCCAACCTCATGGAATTCAACAAGGCCAAGTGCAAGGTCCTGCACCTGGGTCAGGGCAATCCCAAGCACAAGTACAGGCTGGGTGGAGAGTGGATAAAGAGCAGCTCCGAGGAGAAGGACTTGGGGGTACTGGTGGATGAAAAGCTGAACATGAGCCGGCAGTGTGCGCTGGCAGCCCAGAAGGCCAACCGTATCCTGGGCTGGATCCAGAGAGGTGTGGCCAGCAGGTCGAGGGAGGGGATTCTGCCCCTGTACTCTGCTCTGGTGAGACCCCACCTGGAGTGCTGCGTCCAGCTGTGGAACCCTCAACATCAGAAGGATACAGACTGGTTGGAATGAGTCCAGAGGAGGCCACGAAGATGCTCAGAGGGCTGGAGCCCCTCTGCTGTGGGGACAGGCTGAGAGAGTTGGGCTTGTCCAGCCTGGAGAAGAGAAGGCTCTGGGGAGACCTTATTGCACCTTCAAGTACCTGAAGGGGCTACAAGGAAGCTGAGGGGGGACTTTTTGCAAGGGCCTGTAGTGATAGGACAAAGGGTAATGGGTTTAAATTGAAAGTGGGTATATTTAGATTGGACACCAAGAAGAAGTTCTTCCCGTAGAGGGTGGTGAGGCACTGGAACAGGTTGCCCAGAGAAGCTGTGGATGCCCCATCCCTGGCTGTCTTCAAGGCCAGGCTGGATGAGGCTTTGAGCAACCTGGTCTAGTGGAAGGTGTCCCTGCCCATGGCAGGGGGGTGGAACTAAATGGGCTTTAAGGTCCCTTCCAACCCAAACCATTCTATGATCCTATGACCCGATGGTGTTAGCAGTCTTTTAAGAGTAGATAAGATTGTAGGACAATTACAACAGACCTCACTGGCCCAGGGAAAGCCAGCTACAGCATGCTGTGGCTCTTGTTCATTTTCCTATTCTACTAAATGTATGTCTATCTGTCTGTGCATAGGTATATATGGCCATGCAGACAAATACTAGAAGGAATTGGGACAGGGGGAACAGGATACAAAAATGCCAAAAAAATTAAAGTGTTTAGGATTTTCTGTTGTGTTTATTTTCCCCAAGAAGTATAGTTGTTACTGTATTGGTTGATAAATGAACATTTGAAAAATAAATGCTGTCAAACAAAGGAGCCTATATTTGGCAGTGCAGGAATATAAATTAAGATGCTGTTTTTTAGATGTGTTGAACTCTGAGAATTGTGGCAGATTTCAGAAGAAACTGTTCTGAAAATCAGGCCACCTCAATTCAAATTCCTAGATATTGATCTTTATGACCCAATTTAGATACCTGCTTTTGAAAATGCAGTTTAAGCACTGGTGGTTCTTCACATGCTATTTATCCTCAGCAGAAACTCTTTTTCTTTTTTCCTGTTTTTTAGAACCTTTAAGCTGTACAATGAATCTCTTCAATGAGATGAATCCAGGCAGGTCTAAAGCATGCCCTAGTACTTGTTTTATCCAGGATTTGGTGTGGAGTGTAGTAGACTCAGATGGCCAAGAATCTGCCTGGAAACTACATTAAATTAATTTACACTGAGAAAACTGGTTTTATAGACTTGTTTTTTGAATAATGTCCCTCATTCTGATTTCAATAAAGACTAGTCCTACCCTGCAGGCAGTAAGAAGCATTATTTAACACCAAGTGATTTACAGTGTACTACTACTGTAGTACACAGTTGCACATTTCTAAAAAAAGATGAACTTAATAGTTTTATTACTTCAATTCTATTATAATTGAACTCATAAATTAGAGCATTGCTCCTACATTGGAATGTATTTGTTAATGGTTAAGAAAGTCTGAATCTAAAAATTAATGGAAAGAAGTGTTTTCTCTATTCAGACATTTTAAAAGATAAGTAATATCATTTATATTTTCTGTTTTTACTTTGCAGCTGTGGTCTTGTAAAACTTTTGTCTGAGTTGAAACTTTTAGTTCCTAAACAATTATATAGAAGATTCTCGCTATAAGTCTTTCTGGCTCTTTATGACAAAGAGGAAGGAAGAGTAAGTTAGTAAGTTGGAACTGAGGTTTTTGTTATTTTCCTCTAGCCAGTTATGGAGAGAAACTGAAAATGTAAACTTTTCACAGAACTAAAGCTCAAGAATTCATGGGGGTGTTAGGAATATGAGTTGACTGAATATGGTAAAGTTTCATCTGATTTAATATTTTCTAGTTTTCTTATTTAATATCTGTTTTAATATTTGATAAATATTTTAAATTTAAATCATGCTTTTCATTCCCAAATCTGCAAGAATAACAGAGAAAAAAATAAGAGGAAAAGAAATTAATTAATTTCAAATCTCTAGATTCGTATCCCAAATGTATTCCTTTAATATAAATTTATCTTTTAGTCATCCTAAATTGTTAGCCCTTTTTAACTATTGAAAATTTAAAAGCAGACAGAAGTACCAAACTCTTGGTAGTGGGCAGTTCCTAATGTAGAACACTTATATAAGAACTCACCTCTTCGGCAATTTTCACCCGTACATGTCTACCTAAATATAATAGGGGGTGGAAAGCTCTTTGAAAATAATTATATAAAGCTCGTACAGAAGTTAAGCCACAGATGACTGTTTAAGACCTCAGAGTAAGTTATGAGTTGGATGTCTTACTGTGCCTGCACTTCATATTCTTCTATAAAGGCCTGAATTGCACTCTGATTTTTCATACAGCTGTATATGTGTATGACTCCTCTTGCATATTTTTTTTTCAAATTAATAAACTTCCCGTTTATGAAACATTGCTTTACAGTGACAACAGAGAGTAACCTGAGTAATTTGTACATGTAGCAATTCCATGACAATTAAAATGAATTTTTGACTAGTATGCTTTGGGGAAATCATTAATCTTCCTTGAATTACTGTGTCATTAAATGTGTAAATGTTCATCAGGTACACAAAATGAATCATATAACATATTTTTAACAAATTAAGGGGAGCATATGCTATGAATAATGAAGAATGCAAATGCACTGCATACTTACTTTCCATAGTGCTATGATTATGTTCTTGAAATAGATGCAAAGGATTTTCTAAGAAACTATCTATTTCTGCAGATATTTTTTAATTGTTGTTGCAAATTTCTCCTACCACCCAAAAGGCTAGTATGTGGTCATGGTTCCAGCTAGCAGTCAGCTGTTTCAGCTTGTTTTGTGGAAGATCAGCTGACACTAAATCTCAATTACTATATTCCATTTAATGTCTGTCAGGTCTTCATATGTTTGACACCAATCAGGTGTTTGTCATTCAACAGCAAGTTAGAAGATAGGAAATATCTCTGAAAGTGCTATTTTAAATTATAATTGAAAGCTTAGATATTTTTCTTCAACCACTACAGCTGTCATCCTGCGGTTCTCAGAAATGCCAATTGTCAGTTGCAAATGAGGGGAGGAAGGGAACAACCCTAATGAGTGACTTAAGTGATGCCTTATCTCTTGCTGTCTGTGTAAAGCAACAAATTAAAGGCCAAGTTGTTATATTAAAGTGATATTTAAAATTAATTCCAAAAACTGCATTTATTGATGTCATGGTAAAAGGTAGTGTTTTAATCAGTGAATAGAAGTAGCATTTTTTGATTGTACATGTTTTGTTTCCTTACATACTAAAAGCAGTAGAACATTAAAAAATAAATAACAAAAATTAATTCATAAGTTTGACTTACAGCTGTTCCTGGAAGGGACAGATTAATGAGAAAGGTGGGTCTGGGATCAATTGGAGTGATTCTCCTTAAAAATAATGATGAGTGTAAGGTAATGTACTGGATTACGAAGGTGTGGTATGCAGTGGAAGTGTAATAGGCTGAAAGGAGGAAAGCAGGACTCAGTAAGTGTGTGTATGTCAAAGCCATCACGTGCCAGTCCCATGGTTTATGACCATACTTCAATCATCTATTTAAAATACAGAAGTTGATTTAAAATGATCTGATGCTTGCTTACAAAGGCCTTTAATGGTGATTTATTATGTTGTTGTACATTGTAATAAAAAATAGCAAAATTTTCCTGGACAAGAATGATCTAAGTATTGTAAATGTTAGGCACTAAGTATTTGGCCACACATTCCTGGAAACCTCACAAGGGACATTAATTATAAAGTATCACATAAAAAGGAGAAAAGAAACTGTGACTAAATATTAATCTCCAGGCTAAGTTGATTTAATTAATTGAAGAATAAAGGTCATTGTCAAAGCTAACTGAATAGGTACAACTTTGGTCAATATTTATTGAATTAGATTTTTCTGTTTTCTCCAAGCACTGGCTACTGCAGAGTGCTGCTGTTTTATCTTCCTATAGCTATTCACTGGCTGGATCTACAAGGGATCTTTGTACCCATTTAAAACTATACCATACCACACTTTAACCTTCAATCTAATACTGGCTCCATATGACAAGCGGACAACCAGGCCACTGACTGGTGAGCTGGCATTACTCCTCCTCTCCTATATGTGTTTCAAATATGTTTAACACCATGTAACACTTCAGTAACAAAGTAAATTTCACGTAGCACGTACTGTTAGAAATAATATTTTCGGTGGAATCAAAATGAATTTTAGGTTAAAAAAACTCTTTCTTAGTATTCCTTCTGCCGTGTTATTTTAAATGAGGTTAATACACAATGAGGCATTTTACCTGTCACATTCAAATGAAGGCAGCGAACCATATGCTGGTTATTTTTCTGAATAGCTATTTCATGTAAAATCTATTTTTAACCAGAAAACACTGTTGTGATAGTTCATAGTATACATTCAGAATGTATAGTTACTTGGTGTCTGTCCTGCGTTTTCTGCCAATTCCCATTTCCCCGTGAAGAACCCTTGATGATAATTTTCATTGTTAAAGTCACCAGGAGTTTAGAATACATAAGAAATGCTGAATGAGTCCTCCTTAATGTTATCAGCAAAGCAATAAACTTCAGATAATATTAATAAATTATTGTTTTTCAAAGACTATAAAGGTCAGCTTCTACCTGTCTATTTTTCACAGAGTGAAATTGTCTGCTTGCTATTGTTAGTTTAATAAGAGTTGTTAATAATGAAGAGGTTTTTTTGTGAGGAGAGAAAAAAATAAAATGTCAAAGGATTTTCAGTCTCCTTTTCAGATGATGCACAAATATATCCATTCATAAAATTGCACTCTAAAAATCAGACATTTATTGCCATAAAATATAAATTACCTTTTTCGTTTAGATTTTGTGTTTTATTATGTTTGGTATTTTACTAGCACACGTATAGTAATTGAAAGACCCCTTTGGTTTTTGCAAATCCATTAGGCAAACTGCTGTCTCACTGTGGATGGCTATTAAAATAGTTGTGAAGAATTCTACCTTTCTGGGCAATTCATTTGTAATAAAATCACCTTTTGGCTTCTTCTGCAACCTTTAATCTTTCTTTGGTCACTGACTAGCAGAGAAAAATAACTCAGCAAAGGTAATTGGTTTTGCTAGGCTCTCCCAGCTGGAACACAGGAGCTGTCACCCAGAGTACCGCGGTCCAAGAGAAACACAGGTGAAGCCACCTCTGTCAGCTGTCAGTTCTCCTTGACAGGGACAGACAGAGCAACATCCTGATGCTAAATTACCACACTGAAAGTTTGCAGACAGCAACGTGAGCAAATATGCTCTAGTCCTATCCCAAGAGTCAGCGGTAGGCTCTCAGAGCTAGGCCACTTGAGGATGGCACAGCCCTAGCTGAACCCCTCTTCCAGACCAAAGAAGTGGCATCTGTCCCTAGGGGAGAGATGGCCTGGAGAACTGACTCATGTGGCCTGGAAGCAGCCAGCCAGTCTGGCAAATAATCTTACTCCCAGCTTCTCTGTAGATGGTGTTACTCATTTTTCCATCAGGCTTTTGTTACAAATTTGAACTGTTTCAGCTGACTTGTTTCCCATTGTCCATTTAGCCCTTTTAATAATTTTTCATTCCCCTGTCAGTTGTCTCCAATAAAGCAAACAGAATTTAAACTTTTAAAATTCGTTCTCCATCATCCTCCTAAATTACGGCTTAACTAACATTAATATTTTCACACTTGCCTTCATATTTTTAAAAATCAGGCTTAACAGTGGAAAGTGAGTGTCAAGTGCCACTGAATGCAGAACTGCAAGAAAATATAAACCAGTTCCCATTTAGAACTACTGGAGAGCTAAACATAAATATGGTCTGTAGTACGTGTAGAGGCAAAAAAATTGCTAGGAACACCTGTTAAATACTTTTCAATAATCCTTTTTTTGATTCGCTTATGCTTTTAAGGTTTTCAAAAGTAATTTCTCTACAGTGATTCGCCCAAAAATGGGTATCTGTCATACTTCACTCATGTTTTGTATAAATTAATTGGTTATTCCATGTAGAAAGAATTTATTCCATGAAGCTTAATATATAAGGATAATAAAGAGAAGCACTCCTACTCCTCTTCAGAAGCATCATCATTTTTGAGGAATTTGTTTATAGTTTCTGTGTGACACGGTGCATTTTCTATCAGGCTATTTGGAGAAGACTCCATAAATTTCTGCATGTTTTAACTCTAACTATTGATTTGTGTTCCCTGGGTTTGCTAACTGTAACTCTCCACCTGTGTGTTCATTCAGTCTGTAGCAGTTCAAATGCCAAGCAAAATTTACTCTGCTATTCTATTCACTGCCCTGCTGCTAACTGCTCAAACACCTTTATGGTTTTGTTCTACCAAAGTAAGCGATAAGATTACTTGCTAGGTTACAGTGGTAGTTACTTAGTACAGCAAAACCTCACAGAAACCACTTGGCAGTGGAACAGTGGACTTCTTCCAGCCAAACAAATGATCGCTTGGGATGCTAAGCTTTCTCTTGATAGTCTCAGTTTTCAAGGGTCAAAACCCTTGAAATACCATAAAACTCAAACTCTTCAAGGAGAAATGCATATTTTAGTCTTTTTACATGTGGGGATCTTCCCACAGTATCTAAAAAAAATCAAGTAAACAGTAAACCAAATATGGGATCGTTTTCCATTATTTTTTCCTTCTTGGGGAAAATAAAAACCTTCAAAAATTAGTTTGAAAGCACCTCTTTCCTTTAAAGTTTATAAAAGAACTGGCAATGGATACTCACTTGGGCAGGATTTGGAAGGGGGACTATTTTCAGTTTTACTTTTCAAGCTCCTAAAACTTCTTTCATGTTAAATTTTTTTCTTAGTGCTTTTGGATAGATTTGGTTTGACATACTCTAAGCGAGTTGATTGTGTAAATTCTTGATTTTAGATTCACGTTTCAAATGATAAATATATGTTTCTTTTACCATGGCTGAAAAATTAAAAGAAAAAATAAAGTGAACTTTTTTTCTGGGAAGAAAGGTGGGTTTTGTGGAATATAGCTCTCATAGGGAAGCAGAGTTCTCTCAACTGGTCTGTTATTCAGCATTGTCTCTTCTGGGGATTTCTAACAGCTTAGAAATAGAAATAAGAATGGTGAAAAACAAGGTTTGGTTCTCTGACAAATTTAATCTGCCTCAATAGTAACTATTTGAGTTAAACATGAAACATTACATTGCACTTACATCCTGTGTAATATTTCCTACTACAAAGAATAAGCAACCTAACCCAGAAAAAAAAAATTAAAACTGATTGTCTCTTTATTATTCATGTACTTTTTACTGTTTATTTATACTAGAGTGGAGACTGCAAAAGTCTGTGCAGTTTATTTCTCTTTTTGTTCAGTCCATCTGCAATCAGGAAGCCAGTACAACCTCACACTATAGTCTCTTTGTGTTAAAGGACTTGAAAAAAGATTTTTTTTCTTAGACAAATGTTTTTATTTCTCAACAGATATATAGATAAGCATACATCCATAAAGCCTAGCTTAATATATAATGACTGAAGTACTTGAATGATTGGTATAATTATGACATAAAGTCTATTGTCCCTGGAGAATTAAATTTGAAAAGACGACGACTTCATGTTGCCTAGATTTTATTCCCTACTCTCACTTCAGGTGTAAGCAAACTGTGTGCATCTTACTGATGAGAAAATGCTGTCCATCTTTGGCTTTCTTGCATTCAGAACCATTTAACAAAAGGTATTTGACAGTAAAATTGTCATAATTTCTACTTCTTTTTTGTGAACCACATTTTTCAAACATTTACAATCATAGGCAAATTTTAGTAGGTTTCAAAGAGTAGTCCAAAGGTCTGTTCAAGTAATGGGCAACTACCTGCTAAATTTCAAGTCCTAGTTTCAAAGCTGACATAGCTTGACAAAGTTCTTCAGGGACATTAAGTAAGGAAAACAGAACATAATTTCCTAGCAGTGGGAATAACAGCAGTGTTTCTCCACAAAGCAGGGGAAATGATGGAAAATCTTAGTTCAAATGCCTTTGGATTTCTGAAATTAGGGTCATAACCAACACCAAGATATCACACTGGGAACAACAACTGGTAGCTTTGTCATGCATGAACATGCAAGTTATCTGGTCTGCTTTCATGTATAACACAACTAACTTCTGTACATAGGGGTATTATCAGAAAAATTACTTCTTTCTCACCCATTTCCTACCCTTCCTATGGAAGAGACCTCATGTAGTACTTGGACTGTTATCTGCTGTTTGTCACAACACCATTTCCAACCATCCCAATGTACTGCACCCCAAAGAAAATTAATATCTCAAAGAGACACTGAAGTATGCTGCATTGAAAGCATATATAAGTGTGTTTTCTTAAGGTTATCTAAACATTTGTTGAGCTGTAACACTTTTCATTTATTCAGTACTTTGGGTTATTTATTAGGAAACTGCACAATTTTCTGTTGTGTGGTCATATTAGACTTTTTGCTCATTTGAAAAATTAATAATGAATGTTGCTGTCTAAAGCACAACTATCCAGCTTCATTTAGGTAATGATGGAGATACTGATAATGGCACAAATGCAACTAAATTTTCTAATTTATTTATAAGTATTGCTCATTGAAAAAATATTCAAGAACATTTACAATATTGTGGTGATTATATGTGGTGTAACATTGATCATCTCCATAAATAACAGATAATTTATTATACAAACTATTTTATAGAAACCTAATGCAGACAGCAACAACTTCAAAAGTAATATATTTTAGAAATTCCTCTTTGAGAAAGGCCCATCAAAATGGATTGATTTTGCAAGAAGCAAACTTTTCTCTTGGATTAATTTCTAGTTTTTAAGATAAATTGTGAAAATGCTGTACAAAATGCTGAGAGGAAAAAGTATATTAACTGTTCTTCTGGAGCAGTCTGCAACATTTTTCTAGCTTGGCCATTACTCTAGCTAGAGCTGCCAAGGTAGAAGTTATCTTGACTCTCAGGTTTTCAGTACTTTTCCAAAATGAAGATTTTATCAGTAATATTTGTCAGTGAGCCAGAGAAAGCTCATCTGTTTGAGAGAGAAATCTACCCTCAGTCAGGATCAGCTAAACTTTGGAATTTTTCTGCAGCCAAAGGTCCAAAACTAATTTACTGAAAGCTTTTGATTGAGCTTTAGAGTATGTGGCCATAATTTCTTGTATTTAGATCCCTTATGGTAAACAAGTAGATGTTCACTGCTGTCCAGCTTTTCAATGACAATAAATCATAGGTTTTCTGCTCATGGGGTTCCTGCTTACAGTGAAAAATTGGTACCTTAGTTATTTCTAAATATATTTCCATACAAGAATCAGTCTAAATAAGAGTTATCACTGTCAGTAGTATTAATGTTAACCTCTTAGCTTTGTAAGCTTGGTCTGTTCTGTAAATGTTTGTTATGGCTGAAATGACTGGTGTTCAAGATCGAGAGATTGTTGGAGAGTGATGTAGAGAGATATATTATTTTCCAGTTTCATTCTTGTGGTGGGTTGACTCTGGCTGGAGGCCAGGTGCACACCAAAGCTGTTCTCGGAGAGAAAATATATTAAAGAGTTTGTGTGTTGAGATAATGACAGGGAGAGATCATTCACCAGTTGCTGTCACAGGCAAAACAGACTCAATTTGGGAAAAATTAATTTAATTTACCACCAATCAAATAAAAGTAAAAGAGATGTAAATCCAAATCTTAAAACACCTTCCCCCCACCCCTCCCTTCTTCCCAGGCTCAGCTTTGCTCCTGATTTCTCTACCTCCTCCCCAGCAGCAGCACAGAGGGATGGGGAATGGGGGTTGTGGTCAGTTCATCACACATTGTCTCTGCTGCTCCTTCCTCCTCAGGAGCAGGACTCCTCACACAGAGCCTGCTCCAGCATGGGGTCACTCCCATGGGGTGGAGTCCTTCAGGAGCAACCTGCTCCAGCATGGATCCCCTGTGGGGTCACAGGTCCTGCCAGCAAACTTGCTCTAGCCTGGGCTCCTCTTTCCACAGGGCCACAGCTCCTGCCTGGGCTTCCCATGGGGTCACAGCCTCCTTAGGGCACATTCCCCTGTTCTAGCATGGGGTCCTCCCCAGGCTGTGCAGGCAGGTGTCTGCTCCCCCGTGACCCTCCATGGCTGCAGGGCACAGCCTGCCCTCTCACCACAGGCTGCAGGGGAACCTCTGCTCCAGCATCTGGAGCACTTCCCTTCCTTCTCCACTGTCCTTGGTGTCTGCAGAGATGTTTGTCTCCTGTCTTGCTCTCTCTCCCTCCGTGCTGCAATTTTCTGTTTTTTGTTTTTGGTTTGTTTGTTTGATTGTTTTTCTCCTCAACCATGTTATCCTAGAGGTACTACAACTGCTGCTGAGGGGCATGGCCTTGGCCAATGTCATGTCCATCTTGGAGCCACATTGGCTCTATTGTACACAGGGGAAGCTTCTGACAGCTTTTTACAGAAACCACCCCTGTGGCCCTCTGCGATTACCGTGACATTGCCACACAAACCCAATAAAATTCTTCTTGTCTGCATAAAAAGTGTTGATTAAGGAGAAAGGCTGGATGTGAGACTGATGTTTTCGGTTGAGACCACATAAACTAAACAAGAATACATGTTATTTTCTGATCAGTGTTTATAAAATATTGTGTTTGAATTTCCAAATCAGACCATGGCATTGTCTGTCCTCAAAAGTGCTAACATGGGCTTTTCTATGGCACAACATTGACAGAAATATCTCTAAATGTGATCTAGACCGTCTGTAGGGGCTTAAACCTCCTCAGCTGATCTTTACCTTTTGAAAGATTACTTACAAAGAACTTGGTGCTGCAGGGTGCTAACCACGTTTCTTGTTTCCAGGAAAATGATTACAGAAATGTGTAAATTAAAAGGCAGTTTTTCCCATTACATCTGTGCACTTAAAAATCAGTTGAATGAACTGTGCTTAAACTAGAGGAGACAAAGTTAGACTAGCATCAGAGTAATTAGAGCTCGGTAGGCTCATATATGTGGTTATCCATTGGACCTAATTTATGATGTAGGTTTGGATTTATCTTGAAAACTATCAATGATAAAGATGACAGGTATCAAATGAACACCAGTAAAAATCAACTACTCAGACACTACTTGTCATTAGCATGTGGTGTCATGTATTACGGCACAAAAACCAAGGGAAGATTGCAACACACATTTATGTAAGAGTCTTTTTTTATAAGCAACTAGGTCTGGTGTTGCTTCCAACATACCCAGAAACGTACATTAGTCATCATTATAAAATCAACCTTTCCCAACAATTACCACAGAGTGATACATGAATACTGCAACTGTTTCATGGATGAACAAAAACCTTTGCTCTGCAAACCATACATTCTGTTGCTGAGTTGAAAAATAAAAATAAATCCTGCAGACCTCTGAGCACTTGACTGTGCTAGAGATGAGGTAACGGCTGGATTGCTGTGGAAATTTATGGGTCTCCAACAAACCAATTTAAAAAGGTACTATATTAATATGCAGAGTCAGAGTCATTCTGCTGCTGTAAAAATCAAATTAGGCAGTGGTATTATTGTGGGTTAGTATTGTGCTGTTGATGGCACAGAAACGGTGTGTAACTCATACATGAGTCCTCCTATTAGAGTATGTAATAAAATATTCAGGCCCTCTACAGCTGTGTTCAGTGGGGCTAGGGAGAAGAGGAAGAAATGCTTCCAGAATACCTCCTGGGTGTTTTCTATGCAACTAGACTTGCTTAGAAAGAAATATTATAACCTATGACTTGTGAAAAAAGCATGAGATGTTACTAGGTGTTTCTGAAGCACTGTTGTGTCATGAGCTCTGGAGATTTTCTTCTACTGTACTTTTTTTCTGCTTTTCATCTTTGTTTTTTAGTGCAACCAATCATTACTTGTGGAAGGCTCATAGGAATCTCTCAACACAAAAATTACTTGCAGCATTTGGTTGTGCTAAAAGGCTTAACAACAATGATCGTGGTTTCACAGAGATAAATAAAAGAATGTATACAAATATATATATTACAGTTTAATGAAAGTTCCCTGAAAATAATAATTATTTTTCATTCTACTCTATCAAGAATATCACTCTGATATTTGTCGTACTGTCACTAATACTTTTCGCAACCTCAGAACTTCATGCCAATGTCATGTTGGTCTGTGCCAGAGTGACCCACCATCTAGAAAAGGCTTTACTCCTTGACGTGTTCTTGGCAGATCAAAAATTCTTTTTTCTTAAAACTTGATTAAACACAGTTCCATCTGGTGAGACTGGGAAAGATCATGTGCACACCATTTAGTTCACAGCAGCTGAGGACGATGGTTGGAATCTGATGCTGATAATCCTATATTTGGCAGAACCTTTGGCAGCTCTGTCATCTTTGTCAACAGATTCTTCAAGGAGGTGAATCTGGCTCACCACTTTATTTTTGTACTTGTTTTTTTGTTTATTGCATCAGAATTACTGCAGGCAGCTTGAAGGCTTAGCTTTCCAACAGTTTTTACTTTAATTGTGCAATTTGTAAATCACCCACTTTTTTATTTCTCTGTTGTTTCACTTATCTCATGAACTACATTTTAGAACCTTAATTTTACAAATCATAGAGTAAAAACCCCTTTCATTATTAAAATGTAATAATCCAAATTAATTTGGAATTTTACAAGGCAGGAGTACATGAATCAAACATTATTTTAAGGTTGGATTGTAGATAAAAGGCAAAAAATTACCCAAAAATGTAACTTGCTATAATTAGTCACCCATGGGCCTATGTATTTTTGTTTCACTATATTGGCATTTGCTTTTGTTAAAAAAGTGTCTAAGAAGAAAATACATATATGGGAATGGCAAGATCCTTTTTCAAATTTAGAAATTCTGAAGATTCTGAAGTAAGTAGCCTTGGCTTTTTGCAGTACTCTCTGTTCGGCTACCCATCAGACATACAGTAATGTATTCTTACAAAATTACAGATTGTTCATGATAAGGAACTTTTCAGGTCCATGTAACTGGTCCTTCCTTTGATTTCTCATAGTTGTAGAGGAGATTTTTATAGATTCACTACCTTCTCAGATATTGCTCTGTCATCAGGACTTTACCATTGGCCACTGAGGTACTTTCAGTAGCTACGTTTTAATTTATTCACAAATTTCTGAACTCTTGCTTTAAATTATCTCAGTTATTTCATTTTATGTCTGCGAGCAATTTCATTTTTTCTCCCTCTTGGTCTAATAAGAGTTGTCATTTCCAATTTCTCTTCTTCTCCTCATACCAACATTGTTGTCTACTGTCAGCAACATTTTTTTTTTTTTTTGGCGTAAATGATAGGGGGATTTTTTTTGTGGTTTCTGTTGTTGTTTAGGATTTTTTTTCTGCTAGTATAGCAGTAAAAATACATAGGGCTCACATAAATCTTAATACCCTGTTAAATTGCTGAGAATGTACACCAGGTTCCAGCGTATGGTAGGAACAAAACAAGAAGCAGATTTCTACTGCCAGTTCTATACCCTCCTCCCAAGAAGAAAATGTAAATGTTGTCTCTCTTGACTCCTTTACTAAGATGTGTGTGCAACTGTGTGTGCCCTTTGGAACTTTGTAATACATCTACCAAGTTAGCTGCATTTCTCAGTAAAATGTAGTTACAGAGTTTTTCTTTTCTTGTATTTTTTCTTCTCCTTCTGTCTTTCACTCTGAGATCCTCACTGCCTTTCTTAGTATTTCTATTCCCTGGCAGGTTCCTACTGTCTTCATTTTCCAATGTATTCATCTCTGCAGACCTTGCTTTAAATGATAGGCACAGCAGACAAATGGAGCATGGTTTATTATTCTTCATTTATATATATATACACATGCAATAAGACACAAGAAAGTATGATTCACCAAGATCACTTTCCAAGTCCATGAAAATGTAAAGCATTTAACCCTTATTTCCCTGTGCCTGGGATATTAGTTCCTAGTGGTCAAAGTGGCAATTAGGAATATTCTGTATTAATGTAATTTCTGGTATCCGAATTACGCTTATCTCCACACAAGCAGGTAGATTTTTCTTTATGTCTTTTTTTATGTGTTTCCATGTCTTATGTCCTGATGCCAGAGCAGAGCAGAGTCACTATAGCTTGTGTCATCCTCCATTTACATCTGACTGGTAAAGCGCAGTTACTCTGAGTGTGTGGTTTATTGGGAGAGAAGCTTTTCAGTCAATGCCTGAAGCACACTGAATCTCTGAAATGTCAAAGTAGATGGTACAATAAAAACTGGGAGAAAACCTATGTCAAGCTGAAATAGGAAGTAATGACAACATGAAGAGAGGTTGGGAAGTTGAGCTTTATAATTAAGCAGAATCTTACTCATGCTGTATGAAACTGAGATTATGGACATAGGAGTATTGTGTAACGTGTTACTGTGAATCACTGGTTCATTGGTAAATGCCTGTGTGCATGCTGATTGCATTATATATTCCAGGAAATATGAGGTGGTTATCTCTTTTTTTTTTTTTTTTTTTTAAGTGTAAGGATTTGAACAGAAAGCCTCCCTTAATGAGGACAGAACACCACATTTGTCTTTGGTAGATAGATGTGTTTTGTATTATTACTAATATGAGAAATAGGGTAGAATGCTGAACTCAAAAAAAAAAAAGTGAGAACTGCACTGTAACTCTTGAAGACGTCTTTTACAAAAGGGTTTGTTCATGACTAACTAAACCACTAAGCTAAACTGTTCATATTAATTGCAAAAAAATAAACTCAATATTAGTTAAGCATAATGGAGGGTGTGTGTAAGGGGGACAGTCTTAATTTTCTTTTCAACAGGTTTGTCATGTGCCTTTTCCCAACAGGTATTTAGGTATTTTCCATAGCTAAAGGGAAAAACAGTTTAGATGAAAATTATCACTTATAACAGGGAACTTAGAGCCTCCAAGTCCAATTTATGTCTGAAGAGATAGACAAACTGTCAGTTCAGCTAACAAGCGATAAAAGGCTGAAGTATGAGTATAGTATATACATCTTTGATGGAATGTAGCCATAGTGTACAGAAAACTGCCAGAAACAGCCAGTGAAAAAAGGCATGCAAAATTATTAAATATAAATAACGGTGAAATCATTTGTTGTTTGCTATTTATTTTTTCTGGTATTTCCTCAGAGCTCTATATTCCTACAAAAATATTGAAATAGTATCACTTCCCTGCTTATTTTGAGCAATAAAGTTCTTAGTTAAACATTTTTACAACCAGTAGATTATTTTGCAAAGCCATATTTATTGGCCAAACCATAACTCAACCCTGCAATTTCGTGAAGTTCACTGAAAAGTGCTAAAGGAATTGTGGGTGTTGCAAGGTGACAACTGGACAGTAAACCCTAAGGGACCAAGACTGAAGTAGGACTTCAGTCCTGACACATTCTCACAGAGACTTCCTTCCCAGAACTCTTCTGGAACATCTGCATTGCACCAGATATATGGCAAATGTTTGCCCCAGTTTCTCTTCCAAACCTCTGCAGTTCACCAATGTTCATAATTAAAATTACTTTAAAATTAAGGTTCTTGTTCTAGGTCACAATAACTACCGTGGTGATTTTGGGAATATTCCTATGTATAACTTCTGAACTCACTTTGAGAATACAAAGTCTGTGCTTGTATCTGTGTCAGACTGTAAACTCTATTTTCACTCCATTCTCTAGCTTTATTTTGGAAAAAGAACTAACAAAGGATGGTCAAGCTTTGATTATCCTTATTTACTTCAAAATATTTTTGAACAGTTTTGAATGTTGCCACATTCAAAAAGAGGTATTAGACATCATCTGATGAACATACATAGAAGTTGCAAATGACACCTTCTGATCCAGTGCTTTGTAGAGAAGATAGTAGATGAGAGAGAGATAATTTGTTATTCATGTCCAAGAGATAAGGAAGGACCCTGCACTTCTTACACAACCCTGAGTCAAGTAGAAAGGAAAAATTAATTGTTAAAGAAATAGAATAATTTTTCACCTTTTTTTTTTTTGTTTTTTTTTAATATTTGATGGGAAACCTAAACTCAGGACAAAACGTATTAGAGATTTTTACAAGTTGTACATATTATATATAATATACACATTCCTTGATCCGTAGGAGGTAAATAGTAAACCAAAGTGTTGCTCAAACTACTGATCTGGGAAAGGATGGGTTTTTTAATAACTGAAGCATTTGGGAGAGTTTACATTAGTCACAGAGTATAGAAGCTATGTTGTGAGAGATCTTACTTCATACAGTAGAGTCCTGTCTGTGGAATGTTATAGCCTGGGGCAGAATCCAGACAACAAAAACAAGATTCACAATTTAGCATACTTAAACTTTGAAAACTCAAAAAATGTTTACTTGGTCCATCAGCCAAAAACAACTGCCAAAGTTGTGGTTGGCAAAGGGAGATTTCCCAAAGCTGTGATGATGGCCAGCTGTAAAAATCAACCAAACAAAGCAGGAACATGAAATATTCTTTAAAAATCAGCTGGTATTTCAGGATATGGGTTTACAACATTAACAATTTCTTATGGAACTTATTGTTCACAATATGATCTCTTGGGATGCTAGGAGAAAACAAGTGCTTTCAAGTTACCCTAACAAATCCTCATGCAGTTATTGTAAGATTTGGCACTAGCTAGAGGTTTTATACTCCAGTAAACATAATCCTGATAGAACTTGTGCTAAAAATCAATGGAGGAATTTAGGAGAATTTCAGGGTGGACAATTATTACTTCCTTTCTAGAGGGAAAACTTTAGGAAATAGTTACAAAATCTTGACTGATGAGTTATGATACTCATAGAAGCATAGTGGTTTGGGCTGGAAGGGACCTTAAAGGTCATCTAGTTCCAACCTCACTGCCTTGGGCAGAGTCACCTTCCACTAGACCAGGTTGCTCAAAACCTCATCCAGCCTGGCCTTGAACACTTCCAGGGATGGGGGATCCACAACTTCTCTGGGCAACCTGTTCCAGGGCCTCACCACCCTCTCCATGAAAAACTTTCCTGATACCTAATCCAAATCTCCCCACTTTCAATTTAAACCCGTTACCCCTTGTCCTGTCTCTACAGGCCCTTGTAAAAAGTCCCCCCCAGCTTCTTTGTAGCCCCTTCAGGTACTGGAAGGCTGCGATCTGCCCAGAGCCTTCTCCAGGCTGAACAAGCCCAACTCTCTCAGCCTGTCCCCATAGCAGAGGTGCTCCAGCCCTCTGAGCATCTTCGTGGCCTCCTCTGGACTCGCTCCAACCAGTCTGTATCCTTCTGATTTTGATGCCCCCAGAGCTGTACTGCAGATGCAGTGCTGCAGGTGGGAGTCTTACAAGAGCAGAGCAGAGTAGAATGGGAGAATCACCTCCCTCAACCTGCTGGCCACACTTCTTGAATGCAGCCCAGGATACGTTTGGCTTTTTGGGCTGCCAGTGCACACTGCCGAAACAGTGATTATCTTCTATAACTTCCACACTGAATGTCCTGTATTTCATTAGCAATGTTTCCTTATATTTTCTGTAAGAAAAAAAATAAAAAGAAGAAATAGAAGCTACTGTAACTTGCAGACTTAATGTAGTTTGCATTCTGATTTCCTAGGCTGTGCCTTGGCTGTTCTGCCTCAGCATATTACATTTTCTGGCTCCTCCCAGATCAGCAAGATGAGATAAATGTGTGCTTTTCTCTTCTCTTTCTTACAAGTAAAATAGACAATCGCAAGGACAGTCGTCTTCAAATAAAATCAATCTCATCTTATTTCAGGCTCTCTGCTTTTCAGTCAGTTTCCCCTTCCTTTATTTCTCTACTCTTCCAGATACCTCTGGCCAATATAGGGTTCTCAGTCTAAACTGTTGATGTGCTGTGGTTATATAATTACATTTCAGACTTTAACAGCAGTCTGCAAATGCGGCAAGTAGCCAAAGAAAAGCAGTTGATGAACACCAGTTACTTTGTCACAGTAAATTAATGATGCGTAGTTGGAAATGATTAGCAATATCCAGTGATTAGGAATTAGCAGTATCTCTTTAACAGGATGGGAGAGAAAATGTGATGGAAATGCTCATGGGTGGACATAAAGACTTGGAGATCGCTTACCAATTCTCATTATGGGCAAGACAGAGCAAAACAATTTAGTGCCAATTAAAAATAGAGTTTGATAATGAGAAACAAATTCTAAGTTCACTCCACTCCTGACTCCTCTGCCTCATTTTCCATGCCAGGCAGCACAGGGAGATGGGGAATGGGAGGTTGGAGTCAGTCCATAATGGTTCCCCTCTGTTGCTTCTTCCCCTTCACACTTTTCCCCTGTTCCAGTGTGGGTCCATTCCATGATCTGTATCTCCAGCTTGGTCTTGCCAGAGGCTGCAAGTTCCTCCAGAAAATATCCTCCTACTCTGGTGTAGGGTCCTCTGCACTGCAGAGGTGGCCCTGCAGCCACCCCACCATTCCAAAACCTTGCCATTTAAACCAAATACAAGGAGAAATAAAAAAACAGTATATATTCTTTGTCACTAGATCCCATAGACTCAAAGGTAGCAGACATAACAATCTTTCCTGCTCCTTAATGAAGCATTTACCTTGAAGCTGGATATGATCTTGACCCTGCTAATTCCATTGAAGGACTCCAGCTTCATGGTAGTTGAAAATATTATGTTAGTTTCTAGGTTTAAGCTATTTGCAGTAACACCCATTTGTGCCAATATTATTCTTTGGATTTAAGAGCGTTATTTGCAGTTCTCAAATTTGCATTTTTGGTATATTTGCAGGCAAGAGCCATATACTTTCTTGGCACTGCATTCACTAAGCTAAACAAGCTCCAAGTCATCCTGGGAATTTTTGTCTTCATCTATTCCAACTTCATTTCATCTTTCACAAACGTGACTGAGCAGAACTTCACATGGTATCACTGAGGCTCCCTGATGCCAAAGACTCAGTGTTTCCTGGCAGTAAAGGAAAAGCTTTCCTCAGAGTATTACAGGCATCTTCTTTAATGGCCACTTTGAACTGGGGGTTGATGGACATTTTATGACCAAATGATACATGCGGGTAATTGCTTACTGACATTTCAAAATAAGAAGATCTTTTGTCGTGTTTACCTTTCCTGCTATTAGGATATTTAGCCCATTCCCGTTTATTGTGCCAAAACCTTTTATTAAAGCCTTGCTGTTTTTATATTGATATTTGGTACAAGGATATTGTACCTTGTATCAGTATTTTGGTATATTTGGTAATGATGTGAGTATCTGTGAAGGAGTAAAACTTGACCATCAAAAGAAGTGAAACAATTGCTAGAGCAAAAAATTGTGATGGAGAGATACATACCCCCAGATACCCCCTTCCTTACATACTGAGTTATTTCTTGTATGACCAATTTGGGCTCCAGTAAAACTGATCTGTTCATCTTCCCTGCCTGACGAGAAGAGAACCTTAAGAACAAACAGAAGGTTTCTTCCACCTGCATGTCTCAGAAACATTTCTTCCACCTGCATGTCTCAGAAACATTCTTGCATGTTGTTATTGTTATAAACTTGCCTGTAAACTACCAAGACATTAACCAAAGAGTGGCAGTCACATATTCTGCTTTTGTCTTTTTTTTAATCCCCTAAATTTGTTCCCCTTTCTTTTTTGTGTCTCCATGGCAACAGCCATTAATGAAGCTGCCGCAGATGTTTTTATGACAGACTTTCTTGGGTCTGTTAGTTGACCAAATCCGTGCACCTGTAGGCTTTTTCATTAACACTTAAGTTATTCCTATTTTTTAGCCAGCTGGAAAAAACCATGCAATTGATCTGACATTTGAAGCAAATACATGGGCTGCCACCCAAATCTCAATGCACCTAACTATGCCTGAACAATGTGTATATTAACTATTTAAAGTTGTGAGAATTCATGCACTGGCTATCATATAAAACTCATGAAATAAACAAGTTTCTTCCATTTAGTTAAGTTTTCCTTCAAAAATTGAGATTTATAATTTCTGTTGTTTAGTTCTCAACATTAAAAAATGAGGATGACTGATTTATGTAAACTCTGCCTGAAAATAGTTCAAACCCTGTGCGTTTTCAGTTTTAGTTGTTGATAAGTATAGTAATTTGCTTAGCAAAGAGAAGCAAAAGCTTAGGGGTGAATGGTTTTAGTGCTTTTCCATTCTGAATGCCTCATCTTCTTTGGGTGTTTAACAAGCCAGGAGTGATTTTTGATAGTAAATTTTAATGCACATCATACAGTGCTCTCACAGTTTCTTTTGCAATATTTTGTTTGGGTTTGTTTTGCTTTGTTTCCACATATATGCTGCCCAGATGATTTATGATTTCCTAGATCGCAAGGACCACATTGTGGGTGAAATTGTCTCAAGAAATATTATTCCTTCTAAAAGTACAGAGAGTTGTAATTATCTCAGAGTTCTGAAAAGCTTGAGGTTTCAGAGGCATGTTGATTCAAGACATTTATCACTTTGGGGCTTTTTCTGACACATATACTGAGTGGGAAGAGCTTATTAACAGAAATAGTGATTATTCCACCGTGAAAGTATTCATCTTAGTATGTGACTTCTGATATTGTTAGCTCAGATACCTTCCTTACATTAATTCTCAGCTACATATTTAAAGGAACACTCTCACCTGCAGAATAAGGTGAAGATTCAGACTGTCTTAGTGTAGAATAGATACCACTAGAATATGAATAAAAGCATACTATTCACACCTAATATAGGCTGTAACTTTGTCTTTTGTACCAAATGGTCATTAACTTTTCAGAGTATATAATCAGAAACATTCTGAATTTGCTTGGAAATGAGATAGTGCCTTTAGCAAGCACATCATCTGGTTCTCAGAAAAAGCACAAGCATTCCCTATGGTATTTTTCTAACTCTGATGAGAGAAGGGAGTAAACTTGGTTTGAAAATGTCTTAGATTGCACTTCTGCTTTTTTATTATTTTACTATAAAAAAATAGTTTGTCTCTCAAGTCTGGCAGGAGAATGAAGGTACAGACTGTCTTATAGAAGAAGCCCCCACCTCAGCCCAGGTATCAAGACAGCAAAAATAAATAAATATTCACAATACAGTAACCACTTTCAGTAATTGTAAGGGGTCCCCATGATCAATAGATGCTTGGAAAGGTCTGCAGAGCAGTGAGGTTCAGCCGTGTGGGAAGGGAAGAGGTGTGAGAGGCTGCTGTGTTGTGCAGTGTACAACTTCCCCAGGGTCCCTTCAGCAGAACTTCTGTGCCTTGACATATCTGACACACCAATGATGCTAAGCTTACCCTGGCATTGAGAACAGAGCTTTACAACCACTCTCCCCAGTGTCTAGTAGTATGTTTTGTGATTCGGCATGGAAGAATGGCACCCCCTTCTTCCTTACTCCAGTACATCAGAATTTCCTTGGATTTCTCATTTCTTCTTCCTTTTTTACTCCCACAAATATATGCCATCATGCCCCCTCAGGGAATCGGTCTTCTCTCCTTAGTCACCCCAAATTTGAGACAGATTGCACTAGAGCACAAATCCTACTGCCTTTGGAATTCCACTGCCAGTGGAATACGCTGCTTAGGCTTGTGGTTTCTGGGTGACTTCGGGTTTCTTCACACATTCCTTACTTGTGAAGCTGCATTTTGTTGTTGAAATCAAGTGAAAGTTAAAAAAAAAAAAAAAAAGTGAAATATTAAAAACTGAACAAAGAACTGAATGCTACTTGGAAAGCAGACAGGTAAAAATGCTAGTCAAATTTTAAAGAAATGTTTAGTTCCCACTATGCTTGCTTTTGTTTGTCAATTTGTAATTTACCAGATAAGTTATTTTCTTTAGAAAATTAAATACGTACAACAAATGTTTTAATAAAAAATAAAAGAGCAAGCAGCTTCTGCAAGATACTAATTAGGACTTCTGGAAAGTCATCTTTAGGAAGACATTATATAAACATTGTTAGGTTTCAGTCTTGTGAGTACAAAAATCTATCCAGAGACATGAAATTCCAGAGTAGGGTCTTGAAAATAGCAGTAAAATGGCAAAAATCTTCTATAAAGTTAGCGCTCTGTTAAACCATTCATTTTGTTTTATAATTCACATCACTTTTTACAGTGCCACTGAGGACTAGAACAGAGCCAGATTCTGTTAATGGTCACCAGTGTAAGCCTGTATATCACACAAGACATACAAGTCTGTCTCTCTAAGTTAAAAAAAGGAGGTTTGAATACAGCTGTATGGATTAAAAGCACACCTAATGGTTATCCTCCACTGTATTACATTTATGCTATACCGTAAGATAGACTGAGAATAAAATCATTTTCTGTTTCCATGTCAGCTTGAGATGGAAGAATGCAATCAATATTTGTTATTCACTTTGATGGGACAAATTCATTATATTATATTTTATTTTAAGTAA
>NW_010267413.1:50436-62167 GCF_000690775.1 Eurypyga helias
GGCTTATCCAGCTATTTTTATTTCAGTTATGCATAATAAGTATAATAAATAAATTAGATATAATAAATAGACTTAGATATCATCTCTGCTGTAAAAGTGTGTAAGGGAACAGGTATGACAATACAATTTTTCTGTGATGGGACAAGCTTGGCTAAGATTTTTCTCCCTGACATCATTTTCATGGTCAAATTATTAAATTTCATACCATACTAAAATTTCCTCTGTGAATGTGTTTTCTGTACCCCTCCAATCCATCTCCCCTCTGAAGCCAATAGTGCTTCAGATATTTGAGAAGGAACCAATGCCTGGAACTCACAGGGCTGACATGAATATTTGCAAAGCTGAGCTGCATAGAAGGAGACTAAGAGGCGACTTCAAAACTTTTAAGGACCCAGCAATCATGTCTAGAAATCACTGCAGATACTATAAGAAGCCCCATCTCTAAACTACTGGTAGAGACCTGACTTTAAACCCACAGAAGACTGAATGCATTTAGTGTTGTATCTTGCCCTTGTGGAGTCTGGCTTTCTCCTTGTCCTATGCTTGAGAATCTTGATGAACTTATCACACCTCAAACATATTTTCATATACCAATTACTAATGATAACAATTGCTTTCTGAGTACAAAGAATAATAAGCATATTATGCCAATGATTTAATGGGAGGTAAAGTAGCTTTATTCTAGAGAAGCCAGAAATACCTGCAAAAATACCCTGCTGGGACCTTTGTTATTAGTCAGCTCCAAGTAGCTCTTTGCTTAAAAGTCAAACTTCTAAGATTATCAGTTTGAGAAATTTAAGTCTCTTAACCCTGGGATAACTGTTATATATGGATCTGAAAAACCTTCCTCTGGCTAACAACATAGTAGTTGTCTACCTTTTAAAGACTCTTGCTGAAATCCTCAGCAATTCTCTATTAAAATTAGTAAATATAAAATCAGTAATTCTCTATTAATACAATTTGGATTTTGTGCCTAATCAGTCTTAAATAGCATTTTGTAATAATGTTTTCAAAGAGCTGCAAATAACCTCCAAAACAAAACAGAAGCAGAATTGCATGTTATCTTCGGCCTTCTGAAAGCCATGCATTGTTCTGCCAACTTGTAAACAAGAAATAGTGGTACTGGAATATTGTTTGAGTACGTTTTTTATGCAATTAACTTGCTGTGTAACTTGGCTCATCTTTCCTAACTAAGCAGAAATTACTGGGCTTGCATATTTTTAATTTAAACTTTTCATATGTCTCACTTCTGTTTGTGTGCTTCTAATCGTTCAGAGAACAGATCTCAGTATCAAAATACCTGGGTTTGAGTTGCAAGAGATTTATAGAACGACATGAAAAAATAATATCTCTGTCTACTATATACGCAAAATAGCTAGTGTATGCTTCCCACTGTATGGCACCAAAAAAATCAAATAACTGGGTAATTTTAGAATTTGATTGACAGCCCCTTTCATTCAGCTTTCAGTGCTTTTAAATTACTAATAATACAGTCTGGTGACAGCAGTAGGGCTATACTCCAGAAACACTGCAAATTAGATAAAGAAGATCTTTCATTAAAGTCAGAGAACTGAGAAGGGAAAGCTTGCTGTTTGTTGCTGGTACTTCCCTAACACATATTGTTTGACTAGTATCTCTTTTGGTTTGGGTCCAAGCATCTGTTCTTGGAAAAGACAACAGTCATCTTGTCAGTCCAAGCTGTTATGAGCAATATTAGTGAGGAGCCAGCGCAAAAGGGATTGAGATGGATGATAACACAAGCCCTGTTCACAGGAAATTAGATTTTCTAAGTGCTGAAGAGAAATATTACAAATTTCAAGCACCAGTAAATAACTGCTTTCTCCTGCCTTTACCCTGGAGGAGGCAGCACTAATGTTCCTACAAGGAAGAAGGAATGTTGTTTTAATAATTGAAACTGTACATTTGATCTTGCATATGGATGTTTTGTTTCATTAGATTTAAAGGCAATTTTGGTTCCTAAATGGTTATTCTTCACAGAGACGCAGAAAAACATATTAAAGAAAATAGTATACAGACTTTTAAAATCTATCAAAATGCAACTTTTTGGTCTTTATTTGGGTCACTATTTTTTTTTTTTTTTGTCATGCTGATTAGGAAGAGACCCTAAATGAAAATGAAAACCAGGAAGATTTTGGTTTCAGAGTGTGACAGGATCTTTAAGCAAGCACTAGTCAAATTAGGTTCAGGTAGTGATCTGATGTAGCTGAAGGTTGACATGACTCATTAGTTCTGTCTTTTTGTAAAATTAGAGATCTTGGTATTTTCTTTAAATCTGTGTTATATACCAATATATTACTTTTTGTACTTGTTAAAAAATTCTTGATAAATATTTCCTAATGACCAGCTTACTGGAATACTAAATAGAACCACTCATTATCCAAGTATCTGTAGGGGAAAAAGATGGAAGGAGCCCTTCATCAGGAACTTGTGGATGTGTTTTGCGGGGAATTCACTCGCAGCACTACACCAGTCTCTTCAGAACAAAGGTTACTGGTGTGATTTGTTAGTTTTTATCAACAGCTATGCTAATGTATCAGGCTCAAGTAGATGCACGATCCCTGCCTCAAAGATTTAACAATCTAAAGTCACATTTGACCCAACTGAAGATTCTTGACAGGCTGTACTTAGAGAAAGAGATTTATAACTTATGAGGGGTCATTTGCTCTTCTTAGGGCACTGTAATTTTTCACAGAAACATAAAAACAAACCTGGTAATGTTGTCTGTTGGTCATTTAGTCTGTTGCCTAGCTCTAAGGCTTAAGCCATTTCTGACAAATGTTTTGAGAAAACGAAACCAATGATAAGCCCACAGCAATAAGTCTAGGAAGTCTGAGTGATTATATTAGGATGACTTACAAAAAAAAAACCTACTGTAAGTCTTTTCTGAAACTTAAGCTTATTACCTACTACGTCACCCAACATTCTTTTCCTTTTTGAGTCAACTTTGCACAGAGTGAAGATCATGATATTGTTTCCTTTCAGTCTTCTCCTCCTTAGACCAAAACTCCCTGCTTTTTCAAGTTATTTCTGTTGGAATCTTTTTCATTCCTGATACTCATCTGTGAATTCACTCCTACAATTCTGTGTCTTTAAAAGGTGTTCCCTGACATTGACGTAAACCTATGTTTTATCTTATAAGTGATATCAAATGACTTACAAAAAAATCTTTCTGGTTAGCATATTTTAACACCTAAGGTAAAATTTCTACTATGGAAATATTATTTTATGCATCTTGGAATGTGCTTTTTACTCCTTTTTTTTAACCCCTGCTCAAGAGTGCTATAATACAGATCCACATCTGTATTATAATTGCATTTTAGCAACCAAACCCAAACAAGCATAACATTAGTGACTTCATTGTAACTACGATGGTTTATCTGCCCTGTGTCTGCCTCTCACAATTTTTTATGTAATTTCTAATTGTTATGAGTAATTGCACTCATTTGTGTTACACAGGAAATGGTATGCAGTAGTGACACCCAAGTGATGTTAATCTGTTGTGAATGTACCTCAGTCTCTATGAACATGTATGCGTAATAGGATGTGATAGGCAATCAGCCTAAAGGGCGCTTCCATGTGCTCCTTTATACAGAAACTATACGTTTCTGTCTACAGAATTCAATGTTAGGAATTATTTCAAATCCACCTGTTCTTAGAGAATATATTGCTAGCTGAAAAATGCTACAATTTCATCTGCCATCAGTATTATAAATTTATGATTACCAATGAATCATTCTCCCTCAATATTGTATATTTTAATCGAATGTTCCCTGGGGCACATTTTCATTTCAGCTCATTAGTGTGATTCTTATTGTAGTACAGAAAGAAATGTAATGAAAAACACCCAGTAGCGGTCTGAAAAGCAAACATTTTTATAGAGGGTTCAAAGTCTATTAGAGTCCCATTCTGACATTTTTAATGAAACAGGCTAATCTGATATTCTGCCTGTGAAGTTGTGTTTTAGGCAGTCACTGAAGATCTTCCAAGAGTAGATGGCCTTCAAATTTAAGCAATCCAGTGCTTCTAATGTATACATATAGCATATAGGTTTTTTTCCTCTCTGGCTTTTGTCTGGAACAGTAAAGTGAAAAAAGGTAAAACCTTTTCTTGTTGTGTTTCCTTTTTTGCACAGTAGGCTGTTAGTGAAGAAAACTAACAGTTTTGACTATTGGACTTCAGTCTTCATAAGGAAGAGGTTAGACTGGAAGTTTCTGTGTCATCACAACACAGTGTGTATTCCAGGTAGCCAGCAATAAAGAAAAAGCAGGACAGCCTTCCAGATATCTCAACAAACCTGACCCTGGATTTGAGATCTGGAAAGAAATAACAGGTGTAGTACTACTCTACTATGCTACTTGTATTTATTTCAGTAGAACTCATAGAATTTCTTACAACAGATCCCGTTACTTCTTTGGGGGTTTTTTTAACATTTAAAATACAGTAAAGAATATTTTAATATGACCAGAATCTCTAGCAGTGGATTTCAGTGTTTTTCTGTAGAAATATGGTGAGATAAAGACCAAGGCTCAGTTGATCAGGAACAGCTTAGAGAATAAAAAAACTAACTGGCCTAAGTTTCCAGAATGTTTTTCCCGATGACTTTTCATTCCTAAGATCAAAAGGAAAGTGAGATCTCGCAATCAACCCATAACTTAATCCTGAAAGTTGATGTGCATTCTGCCCGCAGTACAACAAAACTTACATGCTTCAAGGCCTTGCTTTCTTAATGCTCAGGATACTCACCAACCCAGTAAATTAACAGTCCTTAAAGTCTTATTTTGCTCAGACTCTATAGTATGATTTTATCATTAGAAATAAATCATGCTTTTGTTACTCAGCATATTAGCTGTGAGAATGTCATTGTGCTTGCAATTAAACACATTGTAAACTTCTGACACTGCCACTCTTTCTACTAGTAGTTGTAGCAGGGAGTCATGCTAGACATTTGTCTTGCATAAAACTGAATTTATAAAATTAAAGGATTTTTTTACTCCTTGAAGGAGAAAGTATGATCACATTCTCTGCATCTTTGACATAATTTTCCCTAGGTTTCTCATCAAAGCTAGTAATTCAGCATAGCTTTTAGTCTATAAAGCCACATCTTCCTTGACTTTCTTAATACCACTAGACTGTAGTTCCATTAAATCGGCAGAAACATTCCTCAATTAAATAATTCTAGTGTACACAATGATGAGCATGCTCCGAAAGTTTAATTCAGAAATGAAGGACTGCCACTCCTTTACTTTGTCTTGCTTAGGCCCAGCTCTATCCAAATCTGAAGTTTTCCAACAGATTTATCCTGAACTGTGTTAGGACAGTCAATATATTTTGATTGACTAGAATCACAACAACCTGAAGAACACTGGGCTGTATTTGTGAAGAATATGAATGTGCCCTCTGCAGAACCCTAATTCTAAAGAGAAACTCTAAACTCTTTGGTTTCTCTTTGTTCATAGTGGATATAACTGCCAAATTCTTTTATTCATTCTCCTGCTGTTGGTTTTATGCTCCTGAAATTACTGCTTTTCCATGAGACATCATAAAGATAGGAGCTGTGTGTGCTGCTTGCAGGCTTTGATTTATTCTTGCATGGTTCTTCAGCAAGGTCAGAGCATTGCTGAACCCATCTTAGAAACTTCACGCTAAGGGAGCTTTCAACAAATTCTAATGGTATTTCAGATAATTATCTTAAGAAACTTGAGCTTTTACTGTAACAAGTCTCAAATGTGTCACCCAAGAGGCATCATCCTGATCTCTAGGCTAAGCCTGGACAGAATTTTCTCTCTCACATTGTTTTGAAAGAGTTGCTGACATTGCTTTGAAATATTGTCATTATCAGTTGGAACCATTGCTTAAGGAAGCCTTTTAAGAACAGAGAGGAGTCCTTTTAAACACATTTTCCAGTGAAGGCAGTTTTAACTAAGCAGTAGTTAGAATTTCATTTATTCAGCTGTAATGAGCCCTGCAGTATATAAGGCATAAAAAAAGTTGCTGCAAATCTGAAAAAGCTCACAGTCTAGAAGGTATTAACTAGTAATTTGAGGGAAGATAATAGTATGTTTCTTTCTCTGTTGTTACAAATTAACTTAGTGGGCATTATATGCTAAAGACAGTTTAGGAGGTGTTTTCATAAAAGTGGTGCAGCATCTTGTTTAGTAGCAGCATTGACTGAAGGGATGGGATGAAAATATCAAATGGCAAATGAGATATGTTAGTCCCGCAGATTTGTGTAAGGAATGTTTCGCAACAATAATAAACAAAGTTTGGCCAAAATCTGTGATGATTAATTCCCCAGGTGAACATTCTTAATAATATTTTGAAGAATATAATAAAAACCACATATAGAAAAATATTATTCCAACTTAGAAATACCACAGGAACAATGTTTCACTGGAAAATATGCCTTCTCTTCTTTTATGTCTTCCATGCAACCATGATTAAAAGATAAAATTCTTTTGAGCTGGGTGGTTTCAAACAATGCTTGACTCGGAACTGCAGAGTAATTAGGAATGGATTTTCTGTATATAAAAGTAAACACTTGTTTATTTCAGTGTGTGTATTTTCTATCTGCTAATGATACGTATTTATTTTAATTTTATCCTGCCTGACAAAAGAAACTGTAACAACCCTGACATCAGTAGGACCCTAAAGGCTTAATCACTTCCAGCTACAGATTTGCCAGCAGGAGAGATTATTATCCTCTGCTTTCTCACAACCATTTGTTACTCAGGGGAGATTATTGTCCTTCCAGATCCATTAGCTCAGTCTCAAAAATAAACCACATTAATGAAAACGGTTTCAATAGTATTTTGCTAACATGTCTAAGGATATATATGTGTTGAGTAATGAGATTTTATTTCTGAATTAACTGCCATAACGGTTGTGTCACTGGTTACTCAAGGAAAGAAAGAAAAATGGTAGATATTAATTTGGGGTATATTGCACCTTGAAAAATAACCAGGTTTGATCTCAAGAACTCATTAAGCTATACAGTAATAAAGTGCTGTAGTAAATTGGTTATTGATTCTGAAACACTGACCGATGGTTGATCAGGCTTTCTCAATGCTTTTTATCCTGTTCCCTCAGAGGGTGTTTTTTGGGTTTTTTTCTTTCTTTTTATTTTTTTAAATTTAGCTGGCAAGTATGTGAAGTTGTCCAATACTAGTGCTACAGATGGCAAGACCATTCCAATTTTTAGTTACAAGGATTAAAGAGTGTAAAGAGCTTCTAAAAGTCAATAAACAGGACTAATACTGTGAAACAGAAATAACTTGATAAATTGTTCAAGCAAATATAATAACAAATACCTACAGAATTTAAAAATAACAAAGCTTAATTAGCTAGCACTAATATAGCTATAATTGCTTATTTGTTCCAAACAGTTGCCAAAAGATTGCCAAAAAATATTTTATTAAGTATCTCTTTTTCTCAGTCAGTCCAAACTCTTTTATTAGGACAAGGTGTCTCAAGGAAAATTCTTGCAGATGGCCTATTTCCTGACTCTCAGTAATTTCCTGAAGTTTCAGGACCCAGATTTACTTTACAGGTAATTGCAGACAGAAGCCTGACTGTCTCGTTGTCCAGTGGAGTGCAGCCACCCAAATGGGTCTGACTGTCCAGAGTGCTGATTCTCAGCAAAAGTGTTTTGCCTAACCCTAAGAGATATGGAATAAAAATTACAGAAAGAGAGTGCTACTCCACTCTTCTGCGTGGGCTAATAAGCCACCTTGTGACACAGGTCAGCAAAACAGGCATTTTCTGGAAGGTTTCTGTCCTAATCACAGCATCAGACCGTCATGCAAACATTCCTAGTGTAATGCCCTACATTTAGAGTAGCAGCATCAATTAAAAAAATCACACTTAAAAGTCCTGCTTGGTTTATTTTCTTTTTATTAATATTTTAACTATTTCAATATGTTTACTCTGTGGTTTTTATTACTATTTTTATTGGTTTTTAGTGTTTCTGAGGACACCAGAACCACCCGAGAGATTTTGTTTCTTAATAAGGGAATGTACATTTAAAGTAACAAAAATGGTCATTAGGAACTCATCAGAAGTAATATCTGAAACAGTTACTGATCCTTTTTAAACAAATCTGATTTCTGCCAGTGTGCCCAGTGTCCTAATTCTATAGGTCACCAGCAACACTTTGTTCACTATCTCTTAGCAGACCTTCAAAAACTGTTGAATTAAGCATCACTTATAAAATACCAGCTAGTGTTTTTATGCCTGTTTTAATGTGGTGGGTGGGTTTTTTTGTTTGGTTTTTGTGGTTGGGTTTGGGTTTTTTTTTTCCAAAAGGAATATTTAGGAGGGTTCTTTTCTTTAAAAGTCAACAAAGCCAGGCAGGCAGAGTGGCTGTTCTGTTGCAGCCTGTTACAAAAAGAGACAGAAACTTGCAAAAATTCTGTAGTTGGGTAGTTACTGTCTGAATAGGGAGCATTCTTCCATATTAGTGACAAGAATTCTGATTAATTCTGGGCTTATCTATTAAAATTTTACTGTTTGAGAATAAAAGTAGATGAATTGTGGATGTGCATGGACTTTTTAAAATGCATTGAAATTGGACCCTTCCCTCACTACTGCTTCTTTCAATATGTACTATGTAACCTAGTTGATACCATTACTCTTTTAATTCCTATTAGATAAAGTGAGAACTATTGGTCCTCCTGTAAGTATTGGTATTGTCCTGTATTACAAATTCTGATATATATAATTCTGTCAATACATGTCCAAGACTATAAATTAAAGGTACTTTCTATGCAAATAATTTCCAGTCTATGATCTTAAGGAATTAATTCTGCTGCCCAGCCTTTAACAACTGACACCAGCTGTAGTGTTTCTTTTCCAAAGCAGTCTCTCTACCTTTTTACAAGCTACCTACTCTTTCCATAGTGCAGTTGCTGTGCTCTGGCTTGCCAAACCATTGCTTTCTCTTTTAACATGTTTCTAAAAAATGTGTCTCATCCATTTTACTTCTTTTACATCGAGCAATAATATCTGTTATTTTATCATTTTCTGTATGGGTTGATGAAGTGCAAAAGCTTGGGAACTTTTTTATTACTGATTTGGATTTGGATTGTGAAGTAGTTGCTTATGTGCTTACATGCATTTCTAGTTACCAAAGAATTACACAGGAATTGACATTCAAGTATTCTCTGCCCTACAGTAATAGTAATTAACCATAGTTTGATGACTATCAGTACAGAACACCAATGCAAATGTCTTATAATCATGTATTAATCTATTGTGGATGTTGTTCAACAGTACTAAGGATTTGTACTACAATGAACTATTTTATTCAGATGTTTCTTGCAGTTAAATTCCACGAACAAAAAGGACTGCAAATTGAAAAGGTTACTGTTACTCATATCTTGTTTCCATAGTTTTAAACAACAATCAAGAGGTTTTCTCTGCCTAGCTATTAAGTACCTACCAACCTTCTTAGAAATAAATTACTTTTTATTTTGTGCATGAACAGCTAGGGGACATAACAAGAAACAGAGTACTACTACTTCTGCTTGGATTTACTTTAGACCAGAAAAACCAAGTACTATATTCAAACCTAAAGTGAGAATCATATGCCAAGAGTTGTATAAATTCTTCTTTTTTTTTTTGGTTCTTTTTAACAGATTACTACAGATTTGCATATCTATTATTTATTTGTTGTGTCTTAATTAGAAAATGTATTATTAAAAATGTCAAAATAAAAAATATACGTACTCATTCTGGATTTTTGAATGTGATATAAGTATTTCTATGAGAATTCATATAACTTACATATATTTATCCAAATATAAATATGGTTATATCTCTATCTGCTCACCTGATTTTAAAGTGAGCAATAAAATCATTTAATTGTGCAGATAGCATTTTACACCACAAAGCTCCTGTCTCTAGAAGATGACATTAGACAGCTGTGCTATTTGTTCTTGTGCATGTATGTGTAAGAATCCATAATGAATTTTGTTATTTCCCTACTTTATTTTGTCTGCCTTATTTCCACTGTCTGGGAGTTATTTCACACTTTAAAAAGTGGCTTCTAGTCTGAAGGGCCATGTTGCAAGTGCTCTGAAGAAACAATATGAAATTACTACTTTCTTTAAAATGTGGCTTCTTTGTGTTCCACTGGGAAACAATGAATATGAGGAAGTCTTGAAGAACTCAAAAGGAATTTCAGTTTACCCTTGGCAGCAGTTTCCAGCGGTGCCCAAGGTGTCTGAGTGTGAATGGGCAATTGGAAGAGAAGAGAGCAGTATGAGGACAATTTCCAAACTATAATAATAAAAAGCTCAAGGTATTTTATCTAATTGCAGTCAACAGTGGAAGTGGTCTGGAAAAGAAAACTGAAAAAAACCCTCAAACCTAACAGAGCCTTCTGTAAAAGAAAATAGCAAGTGGATTTGCTGGCTTTTAGGCCTGCTAAGAAACAACACACAGTAGGACAATTTATTGTAGTATGGCAAGAGTGTGGGTTTTTCAGGATCCCTGGGAAATCTCTCTGAATTGAACAGATTTGCCCTAGCAAGAACTCCCGAATCAAGGACCCTTGCTCTAATGGGACTTTGAAAATATTTTTTTTTTTTTTTTCCACTGGTAGGACCTCTGGGGCAGGAGGATTCTCTACTGGAAGGTTGCTTCATGTTGCTTCCTGCATGCTAACACTGCAATGTCTGGTGATCTTCCTACCTACTCTCTCTCCCATGTTTATTAATTTGTAAATTGGTGTTCCTTTGGTTGCTGTTTTTAACACAAGCTGGTATGTGTTATTGCACATGGTTACTTTACCCTGGTTTGGCTGAAAATTTTGATCAATAAATGGAAAAAAATATAGAAATTAAAAAGAGAGAGGGATTTTATGAATAATAAATAAGTTACAACTGATTTATACCAGGATCCCTCAAGTTCAAAAGTCAGATCTATTTCTTCTGATTGACACTATGTAAGTATGAGAAAAATGAGATACCTTATTCTCTTCAACAGATTATGACTTTTTTGGAAACAACTGACTCAAAGCATAAGGATTAGGACCATGAGAACTGCAGTCCCATCCTCTGCTCTTCAGCACTGAAAGCTCTGTCAGGGTCAATATAAGAATTTGCTCCATGTAGCCCATGGCAGCCTGATTGGCTGAAGTTAAAATCAAACACTTTTTCCTCTTCAGTAGCTGCCACTACTCTTTCTTTTGTTCTTTCTTATAATTGTTATGATATTTTAAAAAATACTTAGTTATTTATAAACATTCTGTATGAAATTATGGCCCAGGGAGTAATCTTGGATTTATTAGGTATCATTTGAACATAAATTAATGTCTGTGGCCTCCCACTCACAGGGGTTCTAAGCAACCAGTAGATAGATGAGGGGCCGCTGATAAAAGCAGAAAGAAAAGACAAATAAAATACTAAAGCAGTTCATGCTTTAAATGCTTTTATTCATGTGATTCACAGCTCTCCATGTTTCTAAGTACAAATTCAATCTACTTGTACCTCAGTGTGCAAACATAATAGTTTAAAGGGATGGTTAAAGAAAAGTGTGGCCCAGTTCTCATTTCCTTGTGCATGCAGTAATACGAGTAGAAAGAGTGAAAGTCTTAGCTAGAAATTCATAGAACTGGGTGATGAAAGCTGAGATCACCAAGGGAACAAAGGAAGACATCAACCTTGTATCATAGTAACTAGTCTAGTGAGTTATATATATATATATATATATA
>NW_010267414.1:0-20030 GCF_000690775.1 Eurypyga helias
CCCGTTCGGTTGGCGGGGCTGTGCCCCGGGCGGGCTTTCCCTCCCTGCCGCCCGTCTCCTGAGGGAGGGGGTGCCATTTCGCGGCGGCGGGGTCTGCGCGCTGTGAAACGGAGCGGGTGCGCGGAGGGACCGTGCGGAGGGCGGCGGCGGTGAGAAGGGTCTGGTGGGGAGCTGAGTGTGTTAGTCCTGTCTCCGGGTCTACGCAGAGTTTATCAGCCACAACCAGAAAATTGAGACCTTGCCAGCGATTCCTGGTGCAAAACACACCCCCCCCAGCTTGAGCACGCATACTTAAGTTCGGGTGGAGAAGCCCTGTAGGAGAGCTCTTTTATTAATTAACATTTGCAGAGGTGAGGTCTGAGGTGTTCTGAGCCTCTTGTCAGAAATGGGTTCCGCCTTGCATGTTCTCCATTAAATTGATCTTATTTCGTGTGTGTTTGGATAAAATGAATCTTTGATTCAGTAGTAGTACCCTGCTGTTGTATAAGTTATCTAAGTCCTGACATGTGGGTTGTCTTCATCTGTGAGCATTTAATAGTAAGCAGGTTGTAGAAATGCTTTGAAATTCGAGTAATCAGTAATAGGGAAGCTTCTGTCTTGATTTCATGTTTGTTTAGTTAGAGTGGCTGTTAAAAAAAGGTAGGTTCAAAAGAAGCGAATAGTTTTACCTCAAGCAAACTTAACTTGAGATGCATGACACTGGATAGTCCATAAAATGATTTGTGCCACCATGCTGCTGCACCTTCGGTGTGCAGGAGGAAGTTGATTTGCTTAATGTTCATTGAGTGTGATCATCTTCTTTCAGCAAAAATGAAGAGAAGGACGGAACCTGGGTTTAGCAGCCCCCAGAAGAAGCAGAAGAAGAGGATAGAAGACTTGGGATTAACCCTCAGTTCTACTTCAGATGATGAAACTCAGTTTAGTAACCATACTACTCAAGGTAAGGTTTGGAGGTAAGGTATACGCTGCTGTGGGGGAATCTAAATAATAATGGGAATTGAACCTACGTCTCCTAAATCCTAATAGGTTGCCTGAACTCCAAGGGCATGCTCGCTATTTAGGAGAAAACCTACATAATTTCTGTTCATAACCTTGGATTGGTGTGAATTCCTTAAGCTTTCAAAAAAACCAATCTCATGTATGCAGTTTGGTCTGGGAATTGCGTGAATTCAGACCTAGAAAACAGGACTTGAGGTAGACGACAGGAGCATGGTCCAAAGCTGTAAAGATTCTTGTAATATATGAGCAGCATTAATCTTGTCAGTCTCAGCAGTTATTTCTGTTTTGGAACCTTTCAGTAGTGAGGAGTTGTGGGTGCTGTGCTGTAAAGAAACATCATCATCCCTCACTGTTTTAAAAAATAAAATAATCAGTGATCTTGTCACATTTTTGCAGATGGGAGAAATAGAGATGAATACAAAGGGCAGGTTGATCGTGACTCCTACATTGTAGTGCCATCCCTTTTGCTGGCTCAGTGTGATTTTTGGAGGGAGTTGTGAGAGCTTGCAGGTGTTTGGTTTCAGAAAGAAAACCTGTTTCAGAGTTAACCAAATGATTTGACTACTGTTTTTCAAGTTTGGGTGTACTTTCTCACCTGGAGCTTGGGGTATCCCAAAGATGAGAGCTCAACACAATTGCTCTCCCTGTTGCGGGGTGCTTTAAACTCTCCCAGGGTCGTACTTCAGGTTGCCTCATGGCCGTGCCTGCTACTTGTGAGTCTTGGGGTTTCCCCTGGTCCTAAAGCGTTAGTGAGAAAGGGCCTGAAAACCTGAAGAAGCTTTCCCACCCCTTGATTATTGAGGTCATACGTGGGTCAAAATAGGCTGTGAGTTGTAGAGTTTAGGAAACAAGTTGACACAGTTCAAGGACAATGCTTTGGATAGGGCTAATTGTTCAGTAGACTGTTACACCCATTGTGGCTTCTGATCGAAGAAAGAAGGTTGGGGGAGAGAACTGATATGAGATCTGACCTCAGCTGAGCATGGCCCAGCAAATGGTAAAATCGAGAAGAGTTGGGAAGGGACTTTCTTAAGGTTTATGTTCTGGCTATTGTGACCTTTAGACCTTTGAAGGTCCATTTGCTACCCAAACTTTGCTGTCATTCTGTGATCTGGGCAGGAATCACCACAGTCCTATCATGAACTACCCCATCTATCTCAGCCTGTGTTCACAGGAGAGAGGTGCTCCATCCCTCTGATCCTTTTTGTGGCCCTCCTCTGGACCCGTTCCAGCAGGTCTATGTCTTTCTTGTGCTGAGCGCTCCAGAGCTGGACACAGCACTCCAGGTGGGGTTTCACCAGGGCGGAGTAGAGGGGGAGAATCCCCTCCCTCGACCTGCTGGTCACACTTCTCCTGATGCAGCCCAGAATACGGTTGGCTTTCTTGGCTACACCCCGGTTACATCCAGCTCTAGAGCAAGTCAGGTTGGGCATCTCACAACTACCGAGCAGCAGCAAAGGCTGTAAAGCTCATGAAGGATGAGGTTCTCCCCAAGTAGATCCGGGGGTGGAACTGGGCACAGACAGAGCTGCATTGCTTGCTGCCCATGAAGGCTCTGCTGCATCAGTTTCCGGTGACTTTGAGGTGACAAAGGTTGCGTTTGTGTGCCGGCTGTGTATGGTGCTACCTATTACCTTGATTGGACCACTGACTTGATTAACTTCCTCCTCAAACCTTTGTCTCTGTCAGGCTATTTTTAAACTATGTTGGTGTATTCTGACAGTAACTTCCACTTGGGTTTGGATGCATCAGTAAACTCCAGAGGTGAGAAACTGTCTCATCTGCTGTAGTGAACTCCCTACTGAGGTGGGTAGTGGAGTCAGGTTGAAGTGTGATGTGGGGCCTAAGCAATTCAACTCTCCCTCCTTTCTGCAGTGCTGGCCATTTATTTGGTGGATGCCTGTGTACTTGATGTGGATTTTTGGTTAATTTAGGGGTGTGTTTGCACCTGTAGGAGACAGGAAAATCTGGTATGTTCTATCAAGGTGTTCGTAATTGTCATTACTCTAGGGAGAGACGCTCTGAGAACTTTCTCAGCTCCTCAGGGTCATTGTAAAGGCCAGGCACACCACAGTGTACTGTGATGGCCGTGCTGCGGCCTGCTCTGCTGCTGTAACGGGTTTTCGGGGCCCTTTGCGGTGCCTGGAATCCGTTGGCTCAGAGAGGTGGTGTGTCCTTGAGCCAAAGGGGCAGATAACCAGGTGTTGGTTCCATAGGGTAGTTTATATTACACCTGCGTGCATTTGAGATACTCCACTGTCCTCTGTGTGTGTGTGGAGAGGATTTAACAAGGCATGCTGTATAGTTCTTAATGTGATTACTGAGGTGTCTTTCTCCCATTTTCTTTTTATTTTCCTACTCACTTTTCTCACTTTTTTTTGTTTTGTTTGCAGAGTCTTCCAGCAGCAGCAGTGGGTCGGACAGTGAGAACGATGAGAAAAGACCAGTCTTCAGCAATGAGTTCAAACAAGACTCTCTTGTGGAGGGTACCTCATCTCGCTACTCGATGTATAACAGTGTCTCCCAAAAGCTCATGGTAGGTCAGAACAGTTTTGGACCAAACTCTTTAAGACCTGATGAGACCAAAGTTAAGACCAGTCTGTTTTAAGAGAATTTGATTCTGCTCCTCTTTGTAGCAGGATTCTTTGCTTCTTTGAGCCAGCTGCTGAACAAATGGGGGAGGCTGAGCGAGCTTCCTTGGAGGGATCTGTTAAGTAAGAAAGTCGATTCATGTTCAAGGCCGAGGAGCAGGGAGGTGAATGCGAAGGGAAGGATCTCTGGGTCAGGCTGTTTGATGAGCTTGAAAAGTCCTACCCTGTGTTTTGCGATGCTTGAGTTAACAAATGCCTTGTAAGAAAGGCTGTAACAAATTCTGTGATTGACATTAATTTGTTTGGTCTTCGAGGCTGGATGCCATACCCTTGTAGAATTAGTAGCTTAATTATTAAGGTATTTTAAGTAGGGCCGGAAATTCTTGGGAAAGGCAGTGAGTTGTGAAGGATCGCGACTGTGACAACTAATCTTGGAAGGTGATCGCCAGCCCCTTGGTACACAATGTCAGTCTGGGGAAGTACTTTAGGAAGTTCTGAGGAAAGGTTTGTCTGTCTCTGTCTCATGGTAGTCCCAAATTTGGCAGCACATTCCTGAGTTTAACGGCGGTAGTAGGCTGTAGAAGTGTTCGGTGCATGCTGCTATGCTGATGCAAACGTCGTCGCTGTGGTATTGTGAGTATCTCCTAATCCTGCAAGAATTTCTGTTTGTGATAACAGAAACAAAAATGGTGTTTCCAAGGGCAGCAGAGAAGGTGAGATGTGTGTATTACTTGAAATGTGACAGGAAGTCTGGGACTCAGTGGAGGACTGATTCGGGTCTCCTTTTGTTCTGTGCTGGTGCTGTACCCGCAGGAGCAGGGGTCAGCAGTCTTTCCCTGGCGGTAGGCCAGCTTATACCTGCCTTTGCCAAGTTAGAAGTTCAGCCTTCTAGTAGAAGGTGGGAGGTGCTAGCTGCTTCTAGGGGTGGGAATGGGGAGATTCTGCCTCTCGGAGGCGGAATGCTGCTGACCAGCAGGACCATACCCCTACATGAGACGGGAAGGTTCAGCTCTTGCTGAATTCAAGACTCAATGGGATCCGGAGGCTGAGAGTTGCTGTTTGTGCCACTCTGTAGATAAGTCCTGTTGCTGATCATTCAGAATCTGTCCACGTGCATTTTTGGCACTGAGCTGCAGTTTGCTGATTCCAGCACAAGATTGTCTTTGGCTTGGAGAGTTCTGTCCTGAGCCAATTAGGATGTGTGCTTTTAATCGCCACATACAGCAGCTTTTCCTACTGAATTTGGGAGGATTTTTCTTGTAAGGCCCCATGAACTTGAATCTGAAGATTGATGTGTTATCAAAGCTGGTTGAACGATTTGGTGGCGTTAAGTAAGCAGAAGGAGAACAGTCCATGATTGCTAGATGTTCAAAACGCTGTCCTCAGAAAACCGGTGTACAGTGGGCTCAGTGGCGGTCCCGTTTAGTGTAGGTATTTCAGGGTCTGGTTTGGAGCCAGGTAGCCAAGGGATAATGCCACACAGGTTTGTGTAGAACCTGTCTCATATTCTTGTGGTTGTTTCTCCTACTGGCTGGTAATAACCAAAGATTTGTTGCTTTTTACAGGAAGGGACCATGCGGATAATTTATTCAAAGTGAAACTTAAGGATTAAGTCTTTTATTTACCTGCTGTCTTGTAGATGCATACCAGAGGGAGTGGTTGTGTGGCTGCCTTTGTGCTTGTTGTTGTTCTCTTGTTGCTAAAATTTACGAAGAGAAAAGCCTGAAAAAGTAGCAGTTAATGGACAGATTTCTTTTAACCGGAGAGATGGGAATGTGCATGTCTTGCATTCCTCCTCTGAGCTGTAGGTGAAGTTTTAACTCGTGCTTGGAATGTATATGACTGCATGTTCACAACAAAAGAATATCATCACAACAGGAGTATTTTCCTGTGCCAGGATCTTTTGTTTTAGGAACCTTCCACGTTTACTGAACACGGTGATGGATGTCTTCAGGCTCCTCAGTACTTCTCACTCTGAGCAGGCTGTTCCTGCATTACTGAACCTTCTGTAATTTGCTGGCTTTTCAGACATCGTTCTTTTAGATCAAGTTCTTTTGCATCATGCCTTAGGGAAGTGAATTCACTATGAAGTCCTGAAAGCCACAGCTGTGATGAAAAATGCTTAATGTCTTTGAGTCACTCCAGGGTCATGTGTCATTTTTCCCTGCTAGTCTTTGATCCCAGTAGCAGTATGTAAACTCAGTCCACTTGCCTCAGTGTGCTCCCTTTGCTTTCGTTATAGGCCAAGATGGGATTCCGGGAAGGAGAAGGTCTGGGAAAATATGGCCAAGGGAGGAAGGATATTGTTGAAGCCTCCAATCAGAAGGGAAGGAGAGGCTTTGGGCTGACCCTCAAGGGATTTGATGGGGAGCTCAATATTGATTGGCAAGATGAGCCAGAGGTAAGTACTTCCTGTTTTGAATCCCTTTTCTGTTGCTGTGTTCAGGATTTGCCCTCTGGGAATGATGATTAGTGTTGTCTGATACAACTGACAACCATCAGGTGGCTCTGCTGGGTAGACTGGCCTTATTTTCCCTCTGAACAGCATGGCAAAACTTTTCTGCCCCACATATTAATGTTCTGACACAAAATCAGCTTTAGATGGATTGTTGCTGTGGTCTGTAGGATTTACTTCTGAGTTTGCAGCAGTGAGGGAGACTGAAAACCGTTATCAAGCTCTTTTGGGTTTGCAACCTTTAGACACATGAAAAACAATATACAAAATATATAGGAAATGAAAAAAAAGTAATTTCTGGGTGTGTTTAATAGTCCCAAATAAAATGCTGAGATGTTCTTTCTATTCCTGTGGCTCATCAAACTCTTCATCAGGGAGGAAAATCGTGAAATAGATATAGATGTTGTCAGGAAAGTAAAGCCCTGTTTTGCTATTCTTTGTTGCAAACTGGCTGCTGTATGTTTGTATGTAAAAAGAAAAAACCCCAAACCACAACACTGAATCCTAGGGATCTGGACCCAGCCGTCATTAGTCAAGGGCAGCAATGCTTATCAGGTCACGTGTGATGCACGCGATGTTACTTCGCTCTCCTGTCTTTGAGTTGTTTTCAGCAGTTGGAGATAATACCGGGGCGGGGGGGGGGGGTTATTCCTTGAGAACCAGGAATACCTGTTCTGTAGCCTCGTTGGTTTAGGTCTCGTTCTCCAGTGTGTTTCTGCAGCCCAGAGCAGTTGGGTGTTGCATGTGATTAACCCTCACGGATGCTGCTGCTGTAGTAAATGTAAGAGGGTTAGTGGATCTCGGCAGCCTCTCTGTGGAGGGGTGGCACACTCGGCTCTTCACTGATGAAACAACTGGGTCCCAAGACAATACAAATTCTTCGAAGCCTGAATTGAGTTGTAGAATGAGGAGAGCTTTCAGAAAGAATTGGGAGAAAGGATGTGTAAAGCACCATCAGGAAGTGTGGGGTTTTGGCAGCTCTTTTGCAGTGTCTCTAAAATCTACCTTGAGAGTGCCAGGCTTTTGCTTTGTGTCTTGATTGTTCATGAGAATCTAGTGAGGTGAAAGGGATGTGGGGTTTTTTCTTGGTGGTGGTCTTTTTATTTTTAATTTCCTTTAAATTTTATTTTGAATCCAAACAAATAAGACATGTTTTGGACTAGGAGAAAAAAACCCCACCTGTATGGTTGGCTCTAAAGTCATGCTATAACCCCTTAAGCCAGGATTGGGAGGTGAATTTCTGGGAGAAATCGGTGGTTATATTTTGCTAGCAAAAACGTCTTTGACTCTTCCCATGTCTTGTGTTTGCAGCCCAGCGCCTACGAGGAGGTGGACTGGTGCCTTGAGTGTACCACGGAGATCCCTGATGCCCAGGAGCTGAAGGAGTGGATGACCGTGGGGCAGGTAATTTTTAGGTCCCAGCACCTACCAGCCTGCAGAGATGCAGGACTGCTCAGCCTGAAACTGAGCAGTTGTAGCATAACCCAGGCTGGAGGGGACCTCTGGGGATTGCTAGTGCTGCGTCCTGCTTCAAGCTGGTCCAGCTAGATCAGGCTGCTCAAGGCCTTGTTTGGCTGAGTTTTGAGTGTCTCCACGAATGGAAATCTCACCACGTGTTTGGGCATATGTTTCAGTATTTGTTAACCCAGGTGGCAAAAGAGAATTTCCGTACAGCTAATTGGCATTTTTTGTGTTGCAGCTTGTGTCCCTTGTTTCTTGTCCTATTGTTGTCCATATCTGAGAAGAGTCTAGATCAATCTTCTCTATTTCCTGCCTTTAGGTACTTGCAGGCAGCAATAGGATCGTGCTTTTTCCATTCTGAACACACTGTTCTCTCAGTCTCTCCTCGTACGCCAGGTGCTTCTGCACCCTCCTCATCTTGGTGGCTCTTTTGCTGGGCTTGCCCTCAGTACTGTGGAGTGCTAAACTGGATGTGGTATTCCATGTGTGGTCTTGGGATGCTGAATAGGGGAGAATAATTCTTTAGCCTGCTGGCTACGCTCGTGCCAGTACAGTCTGGTCTGTGGTTGACAACCTTCATCTCTCGTACGTCTGAAAATGAGTCATTCTGAAATGACTGATACCCTGTTTGCTAACTGTTACCTGTGCTCTCATCCTGTTCCAGAGGAAGATGGTGATTGAAGATGAAACAGAGTTCTGTAATGAAGAGCTTTTACGTAATGTCCTGCAGTGCAAGGTGAGTCCCCTTCTTCAGAGAGGATCTGAAGTTTTGGGGAAGCAAGTGAAGTAAATGATTGGAGAGGATTGAACAGTTTACTTAGGTGATTGGCAGGAGCTCAGAACATCATCTCACCTCCATGTCACTAGTGTGACCGCGCATCCTGGTTGTTACCGTCTGTTCAGCAACCTGTTTTGCACCTCAGCTTTCAAAGAGATTGATGGTAACAGTCTCCCTTTCTTAGTTCAACTGCAAGGCTGGAGACTTGAATAAGCTCCTTTTCTTGTGTGCTCCGTCTTCACTCCTGGGTTTTATCACGCCCTTGTAAAAAACAGTACAGTACGTGTACATGAGTGAGACCAATGCCGTAGGCTGTGTGACTGCTTTGGAGCTGGCTAACCGGGTTACCTGAAGCCATCAGCTGTTCGATCTGAAGCCATCAGTATGGAATTCTTCAGTGTTACTAAATTTGCCTGAGAACTGGGGTGGCTTGGAAGAAGAGTGAATATCATTATGTGACAGAAAATCATTCTGTATTGGTGAACCACACCCTGCATGGAGTTTGCTGGCTAAGGAGGGAGAAGCATGAGGACAGGAAATGCTTGTGCCTACCTACCCCTCGAGCCTCTGACAGGTTGTCGTGACTGAAACTGGCACACAGGTCCAGCTTAATGTTGTTCCTGTTTGTGCAGAGCGTATTTGATGAGCTGGATGGAGAAGAAATGCGTCGAGCCCGAACAAGGTCTAACCCCTATGAGATGATCCGTGGAGTTTTCTTCCTGAACAGGTTTGCAGAACTTCCAGTAGTGCAGCCCCATTCCCACTGATGTCCGCTTTTGGCCTATGGAGCCAAGGTTGAAACTTAATACGTCCTTGTTTATGTGTTCGCAGGGCTGCGATGAAGATGGCAAATATGGACCATGTTTTTGACTACATGTTTACAAACCCTAAGGACTTCCACGGGGTGAGGGCCTCTGTTTAACTTTCAAACAGCAGTACTTTCTTAGAGAATGGAAAAGGGGGGGAGAAAGGATAATCCCTAGGATGCTAGCTGGGAAAACAGGTGCTTGAAAGAGACTTCTCTGGCCGAGTAGTGCTGTTTATGGTGTCTCTGGTTTGACTGATGGGAGATGTTACTAGGTCAGTAGAACTTCCTCAGTTTCCTTTTGCAGAGGCCCCTGATAAAGGAGCGAGATGCAGAGCTGCTCTACTTTGCTGACGTGTGTGCCGGTCCCGGTGGCTTCTCAGAGTACGTCTTGTGGAGGCGGAAGTGGCATGCGAAAGGGTTTGGCATGACCTTGAAAGGACCAAATGATTTTAAACTAGAGGACTTCTATTCTGCTTCCAGTGAGCTCTTTGAACCTTATTATGGTATGTAGTGCGTGTGTGAGTGTTACCTGATGTTTTTGCTTATGCTGCAGTGTCTGTAACAGGAGAGGGGCTGGTATTGGGATCTAAGAGAAGCCTGTTTAGAGGGAACCATTTTGCAAGGTAGAAGGGCCCTGTTATCTGAGAAAGGGGTTGAGATTGGTGAGCTGGCATATCAGGTCACGTTTTTGCACTTATTTCCAGTCTGCCCTGGGAATGTGTCCCATTGCAATAGTTGATACTCGAGTGCTTTGCTTATCTGAAAATTGCAGAGTGCTTTAAGATTGCTTGACAATATTTTTCCCACCTCACTGATGTTAGCCTGAAACAGTGAGTGAGATGACTTGTCATGAAATGGTTTGGATTGGAAGGGACCTTAAAGATCATCTAGTTCCACCCCCCCTGCCATGGGCAGGGACACCTTCCACTAAACCAGGTTGCTCAAAGCCTCATCCAGCCTGGCCTTGAACACTTCCAGGGATGGGGCATCCACAGCTTCTCTGGGCAACCTGTGCCAGTGCCTCACCACCCTCTCCAGGGAGAACTTCCTGATACCTAATCTAAACCTCCCCACTTTCAATTTAAACCCATTATCCCTTGTCCTATCACTACACTTCCTGGTAGAGTTCTTCCCCGTCTTTCCTGTAGGCCCCTTCAGGTACTGGAAGGCTGCTATAAGGTCTCCCCAGATCCTTCCCTTCTCCAGGCTAAACAACAGCGCTCTCAGTCTGTCTCCACAGGGGACGTGCTCCAGCCCCCTGACTTGCCCAAAGATCTGTTAGCAGAGCCAAAAACCTCACTAGGCTGACGGGCAGCATGTTTCTGTCTCAGCCCTTTCTAGCTCTGCTTTGATAATTGATTGTGGGCTCTTAGTAAAGACTAGATAATAAACCATATTTGGGCTAGAGGCTGTATCTGAATCACTGTGACTAAATGAGCTGCGTAACCCAAAGATGTTTAAGGGAGTATGTTTTACCTTGCTTTGAGACAGACTAAGCAGGTGAACGCAGACAATTGCTGCAGCTCACCTCATGGACAGTAACCTGTTCAGCTTGCTGATGTGATTGACCCCTCTATCTGCATAGCCTCTGGGAATAGGAAGGGAAATACGAGGATTGCTATTATTCCTGCATCTTACTCCAGACTGTATAAAAGAAACTCGAGCTGTAGTGTTCTGTGGAGAAGAGGGTTGTCTTTTCCACTGTTGTGCTCCCCGGCCCCGACTCTTGTTGACTGCTGCTTTTGACACCTGACCATGAACTCTTCGAGAACGGTTAGCACTTGAGGATTAGAGCTGTGAAAGAGAAGGGTCATGGCGAGGGCAGCAAGGCAGATAAACACATTGTTATCACTCTTGCAGTGCTTGGATCTTTATACCTCACTGCAAACTGGTGTTCTTGCCGAGAGAAGGAGATGCCTGGAGAAATGAATGGCCCGATGACTTTGATGCATTTTCTTGATCCCTTTCCGTCTCTTACGCTATAAAGTCTAGTGAGATGTGTACAAACGCTCTTCAGCCGGGTTATTTGTGTTGTGAAGAATGGTAACAAATTCTAGTGTCACCTCACTTACTGCCAGGATGATTGATGAGGAATTTAGTTATCAAAGCAGTATCATGCATCCTGATCCTCTGCTGCTTTCTAGTCCTCCAGCTCAGTTAATAGAAGCTGTAGTTGTAGGAGATTTACAGGCACTAATACCAAATAGAAGTTCAGGCTTCTTCAAAGTCAGAATTGGTGAGCTCTAGAATACACCTTAAATTAGCTTTCTAAACCACCAGCCTGGGGGACAGTGCACCACTCTGTAGAGAGCCGTACGGGAAAACTATACAAATATTCACGCACAAACCCTAGTTCCCTTTCCCTGTTCCCTTTATAGACTTGTTCAGGTTTTTTTTGGGGTGCTTTTTTAAATTCCCGTTTACATTGCATTTGAAAATAGAGTATTGTGTTTCTTTGGCATGATTTGAATTCTCCTTAGGTTGTCAGTGCACAGTGGAAATAATTTTTGCCTTGTCTGTAAAAACATGTTATTAACAGGTGAGCTGTGCAGTGAGATGGAACCTTATGTTTTTAGTAGGTTCAGCTATGTGTCATTCCTACTTGGATGAGGATATTTTGTTGTTATGTAGTCAGTCCTCATCCCAGGGGAGGCCAGTAGATAATTTCTCTTTTGCTGAGGCTCTTTTGCAACTTGTCATTTGAGCCCGATTATTATATGGCTTTCTTTGGCCCTGACCACTCAGTCTGAACAATTTTCCTAAATGAACGAGCATCTTTGGTGAACAAGGGAATGTGTTAATCCTTATTCACCTATCGGGGTCTGTGTAATTTCTGACTAAATGTTAACGGAGTACAGCAGAACACCTGCACATACTGATCTCTTTTCCGTACTCGCAAACATGTTAGTAATTTTCTCCTCTTTTCCCTTAGGAGAGGGAGGGATTGATGGAGATGGAGACATCACTCGCCCAGAGAACATTACTGCATTCCGAAATTTTGTTTTGGACAATACTGATCACAAGGGAGTGCATTTCTTAATGGCTGATGGGGTTGGTCCATTTCTTTTTCTTCCTGCATTAATGACCAAAACTGATACCTTGGTCTGCATATTGTGGGATATTTGACATGTGTCCGTAGTTACCATGGGAGATCCTTTGAGGCCTGCCATGAAAATTCCTGGTGGCAGTAATTTTTATCTTAAAGAAATGGAAATTGTGATGATTCCATGATTTAGCTGTGCAGAATCCTTTGCTTGACCAACAGATTTGTGGAGATACTAATTACATTCTTTGTGCGTTGCAGGGTTTCTCAGTGGAGGGTCAGGAGAACCTGCAAGAAATCCTAAGCAAGCAGCTCATGCTTTGCCAGTTCCTTACAGCACTGTCCATTGTCCGGACAGGTATGTTTGATCCACTAATCTTCTTCCTCCTTCTCGAAGGTGGGGGTGACACTGCAGGATGGTGCTGTACACTTTTTATCCACGTGCCACGACGTCTGCTCTGCAGGGAGGCTGAGTGGCACAGAATCGAGCGTCTGGTGCATACATCACGAGATGGTTATCACACAGCTACGGGAACTGGGGCAGAAAAATAGGATTATCTATGTCCGTTATGCTTGTAACTAAAAGCATGAGGTAAAATGCATTAGTTTAAAGCTCTTACAATGCGTTATGTTACGTAGCTCTCTTGGGCTAAGGTCACTAGTGTGGTAACTGGACGGTCTATCTGAGTTTCATGGCGCTAGCTGGACCAACTGCTTCCTGAACATGCTAGCAGGTTGGTTGGAAGAGAGTGGTGTTTATCCAGTTCACCCTTCTCCCTAACTTGTGGCTTTTCTCCTTTAAATCTGCCATCTCTCATCAGAACAAGATGATTTCTCACGTTCTTTTAGCTGTACCTTGTTGTTGCCAAATGATGGACATGACAGCTCTGTCTGGTTTTGGTGGCTCCCCTCTTCTGCCCAGTTTAGCTAGTGTTTGGCACGGACGCAGAAGATAAAAACGCTCACTGTTATTTATCTTGTGCCCTGTGTTTAGAAGTACCTGAGGCAGCGCTCTGCTCAGCAGTAGTCTCAAATGTGATAGGATAAAAGGAGCAACCTTCTTTAAGCCTTTCCTGTCCGCGTAGGTGATAGCTCTGTAAGACTGACTGCTTTTTGCTTGGGAAACCGGGAAACTTGTTTGAAGTCAAGTGGCAACAGAGGTGCTTTTCTTTCTCGACAGTGAGTTACTCTGTTTAGGTAACAGCTGTTAGCTGTCTCCTCCAGCCCAAGGTTTCTTGTTGCACATAGCATGCTGCCATGCCACAGGGCACAGGTTGGGCCTGGAAGGGGAGGATGGGGGTGGATAGAAGGTTTGCTCGTGAGGCAGGGAACATACTGATTCAATCCTGGTTAGTGAAATGCTTTTCTCTTTGCTGCAGATATATGGGGAAGATGGTTCACAGAGCCCCATTGGCCCACTTTGTGAATGTGTTTTAGAAGCCGCTTAATTGTAGAAACACACTCTTACCAGTTCTGCAGAAGAGAAGGGTATTGAGGTGCCTGTATCTCCTTGTTTCCTTAAGATCTGCTGGTATCTGTGTGCTTCCTCTTTTTTTTTTTTTTTTTTCCCCCCCAGGAGGACATTTTGTCTGCAAAACCTTTGACCTGTTTACTCCATTCAGTGTGGGACTTGTTTATCTGCTGTACTGCTGCTTTGAGCGAGTGTGCATCTTTAAGCCTGTGACAAGCCGCCCTGCTAACTCGGAGAGGTGAGATTCGTGACCGTGAGGGGCTACTAAAGAAGCCCAGTCCTCTAAATGCAGTGATAGATGGGTTTGGGTAAGTCTAGTGGAAGCTCTGTGACCTTTGGCAACTGTCTTGGAGAAGGAAACATTTTAGATGGTGTTCATAGTTTAACTCCAGCTCAGCAATTGAGCACCACGCAGCTGCTCGCTCACTCCTCTGTGGGATGGGGACAAGAAAATACAAGGAAAGTCTGGTGGGTCGAGACAAGGACAGGGAGGGATCACTCAGCAGTTATGGTCATAGGCAAAACAGACTTGACTTGGGGAAGAAAAATCAATTTAATTTGTTTATCAGTCAAATCAGAATAGAACAGTGAGAGACAAAACCAGATCTTAAAACGCCTTCCCCCCCTGCCTTCTTTCCAGGCTCAGCTTTGCTCCTGATTTCTCTACCTTTTTATCCGTTGGCAGTGCAGGGGGATGGGGAATGGGGGTTGTGGTCAGTTCATCACACTGTCTCTGCCGCTTCTTCCTCCTTGGGGCAGGGGGAGGAGTCCTCACACTCTTCCCCTCCTCCAGTGTGGGGTTTCTCCCATGGTAGACAGTCCTCCATGAACTTCTCTGATGTGAGTCCTTCCCATGGGCTGCAGTTCTTCACAAACTGCTGCAGCGTGGGTCTCCAAGTCAGTTTTGCCTGTGACAGTAATTGGTGAGTGATCTCTCCCTGTCCTTATCTCAACCCATGAGCCTTTCATTGTATTACCTCTCCCTTGCCAAGCTGAGGAGAAGAGTGACAGAGTGGCTTTGGTGGCACTTGGCCTCCAGCCAGCGTCAGGCCATCACAGTAAAGAAGAAGATTTTAGGTAATTTGGTTTGCCAGATGGTCAGTTTTGCCTGTGACAGTGATTGGTGAGTGATCTCTCCCTGTCCTTATCTCAACCCATGAGCCTTTCATTGTATTACCTCTCCCTTGCCAAGCTGAGGAGAAGAGTGACAGAGTGGCTTTGGTGGCACTTGGCCTCCAGCCAGCGTCAGGCCATCACAGTAAAGAAGAAGATTTTAGGTAATTTGGTTTGCCAGATGTTTGCCAAATTACCCTTTGGGGGAGAAAGCAGTGGAACTGAATAGATAACAAATTCTGTTTTGCATGAAAAAACTATGGTTCCAATGAAGCTGGAGCATATTATGTGTGTTATCATTGTACCTGTCAAGGTTAGCAGAACCGACTTACTACTTGAGAGAGATCTATGAGGTTTTTTCAGTAGGATTGAGTTTTCCAATCTTTCCAGAGCATAGAAAACTTGGGAATTTGTGGTAGGTGAGATTGCATCTTCCTAGGGATATGTGGGAGGAAAGAATTCTTGGGATCTGGGAACTGTCCTGATAATGGGAGTGTGGCAGGAAAGTTGGCTGTGTGGAAGAGCTGAACCCACCGGGTCTCTCTGCCTTGCTCTGCAGGTACGTGATATGCAAAGGGTTAAAGCTGGGGATTGATGACGTGCGGGACTATCTCTTCACGGTGAACATCAGGCTCAACCAGCTGCGCAACTCCGACGTGGATGTGAATCTTGTTGTCCCGTTGAACGTGATCAAAGGCGACCAGGATTTCTATGATTACGTTGTCCAGTCCAATGAAAAGTGAGTGCCCCTGGGCGGCAAGGGCTGCTGGCTGCAGGCAAGTTAGCCAGCATGGCTTTCACTTGTAGCTCCTCGTGGAGGTGCTTGCTGATGCCGCTACACTGCGCTGCTTTTGCTCCCCGAGAGGCTCAGCAGAGCAGAGGGTCCCTGTGCAGGGAGAAGTGCTGTATGCTGTGAGCAGCTATTTGGCCTCGGAGTACTGTGCAGAGGGGAAAGGAGGCCTCTGCCTAATTCTTTCCATAGGTTTTCCTGTCACTTTGAATCACGTTGGCAATGATTCATCACTGCTCTGAGGATCAGTCTGGCTTCCTCCTGTTGTCCCAGTACTCTTCCTTGTTTTGAACAGTGGAACAACCTCGGTGATTAACTTGCTCCCTGACTGAAATTTGTTTTCTCTTTCAGCCACTGCAAAGTTCAAATAAAGGCACTCGCCAAAATTCGTGCATTTGTTCAAGACACGTGAGTATGTTCCTCTGGCTTTCAGTGAGGGAGGACTGAGTTAACCTACAAGTGAATTGCTTTGCCCTTCCTTAATGTGTTCCTTGTTTGAGCTGGTACTTGGCTTGGCCTTTGGAGCCAGGGAAAGTGAATAGTGCCTTTTAGACAGCTCAGCTGTGGCTCTGCCCAAGCTATTTGCAGAAATGGTGGGTGGCTGGAGGAGCCCTGGAAGCTGGTGGTCTGTTATCACCCTTGTGAGAAGGCATCCACGCGTTGCACCATCTCCTGTTACCATGAGTGGGCCTGCTTCTTGGCAGAAACGTAACTCCCAGCTGGTTACGTTCAATTCTGCAGTAACCATCCAAGTCGGGTGTGGTTCCTAGATCTTCATTTTCCAGGGGCAATTCAAAGCATCTGAGCTCAATACCTAGAGTTACCTAAAGGTTATGACGTGAATTCCTTGCGTAAAAGCACAGCCATTGCGATGTAGAGCTGTTGCCCTGGTGTGACTTTTCTGCTCGGGTGTCATTCGGAGGTAGTGCGTAGAAGAAAGTTGAGCGAGTCCCGTAGCCAAGAATTATCTTAAGAGTTGATCCGAACGCAGATGCTGGTTTTGGTGTGGACTTCAGCAGCTCTTTGTTGGTGTTTGTAAACGGGGTGGTGTACCCAGCTCTCGGAGACGAGCGAGGAAGTACTGCTGCCCAGTGGTGCTTTCATGGGGTGGAGCGGTGGCTGCTCATCAGTAGTGGAGACCTCAGGACAAAGCTGAACACACAGACTGGAGATGGGTGGAGGAGGGGGGGAGGGAAGGTGGCATCCTTTTCTGCGTAACCTGTTGAGGAACAGTGCATGTTTGTTATTCCTGAGACAGACACTGAAGGACAGGAATTTTACAGGGCTGGGGTATGTAGTGCTGCCAGAGGAAGGAGGTTTTGCCTTCCTTACAGTCTGTGTCTCTCTCTAGGACGTTGATTGAGCCGCGGCAGGCTGAAATCCGAAAGGAGTGTCTCCAGCTATGGGGGGTAAGTAAGCTGCCAAGCAGGGAGGTCATGAAGGTCTCCTTGCTGTGGTGATACAAGGATACAGCTGCAGTACAGATAGGGCTTTCTAGCCAGGGGTTTAATATGTTGTCTTGTGGGCGAGTCAGAGACCATTTCACGCTGTTCACGTAAGCACACGGGATGTGTGTGACTCGTTCTGTGTGGGGCTTAACCGAGCAGGCTTCTGTGCTGAGAGTATTTCATCATACACAGGGTGAACGCAGCGCATAGCTCCCAAGCAGCAGAGCTCTCCAAAACGTCTTGTTTTAATGAGTCTGCAGTTTCTCTTCTGCGAGGAGCTTAGGACTGCAGTGGGGCCGTAGATACATGGCAGTCAGTTTCACAGGCTAATTGCCTGTCTTCAGGAAACAGTATTACATCGAAACACATGTGAAATCAAATATGTGGCCTGAAACTTTCTGCAGTTGCCTGTTGTTTCCTGTGAGAGGTGGTGTGCCTACATCAAATTTGCAAAACACATGAGACCTTGCTAGATGACCTCTCTGGTGACTGGAATCCCAAGAGCAGGACTTCCATGGGGGAAGGATGTTGTGTCACATATTGAAACCAGAAAGGTTCCTACGAATGTGCCCAAGAATAACACTTGCTATAAATCATTTGGATTTGTTCTCAGATTCCTGATCAGGCTCGTGTTGCTCCTTCATCTTCAGATCCGAAGTCCAAGTTCTTTGAGCTGATCCAGGTGAGACCTTACCCAGAAGCTTGTTCTGAGTCCTTTTATACAAATAAACTTCCCCATAGGAGTTAAGAGGTGAAGAAGTGAGTCCTGGATTATTGTTTAATGTAGAAGTTGTGTTTACCTACCTGTCGATACAGTGTCTAATTTGCCTTTTCCATACTTTGCATTTTAGGGCACGGACATTGACACCTTCAGTTACAAACCCACTCCTTTGAATTCCAGTACACTGGAGAAAATTCGCCAAGTGTTAGATTACCGGTGTATGGTGTCTGGAAGCGAACAGAAATTCCTCCTGGGGCTCGGGGTAAGTGCTGACAATAGCCCATGAGTTTTGTGGGTTTGTTTCAATGCTACTGTTCTGCCTTGCAGTTTCATCCCATCCTTTCCTGTCCTCAGATGGCAGGAAAGGATCCCCATCAGCAGTCCCTGAGACTGCTAGTTATTTTATGTTTTTTCTCCTGACTTCACTGCTTTTCACACTAATTAACCCTGGTTTTGTAATCACAGCCTACCCAGGGACCTGCACTCTCGGTAGTGTCTCTAATTATCTTCACTGTCCTTTTAAAGGTGTTCTATTTCTGGTTCTTTGTGTGGGTATGAAAAGTCACTGGCAGATTAGAATCGGTGTTTTTGTTCCTTTGCCTTAGAGATTAAGCTTCTTCCTTAAAACTTCTGACAAAGAAACTGGCTGTGACAGCCTAGGACAAAAAGCTTCTCTGAGGGCTGCTCTACAGCTAGTGAGAGGTCTCCTCCACCCCTGCCCTCATGAAGCTTTGGCTGAATCTGACTCTGCCTTCTGTGTGCAGAAATCGCAGATCTACACCTGGGACGGTCGCCAGTCAGATCGCTGGACAAAGCTGGATTTGAAAACTGAGCTGCCACGAGATACCCTTCTCTCTGTGGAGATTGTTCATGAGCTGAAAGGAGAGGTAGGAGCCTATTTCTCTCCCTTACCAAGTGGCTGCCAATATAATGAGCAGTTTCACCTATTCTCTGTAAGATCCTGCAGAACAGATCTTGCTTGTTCCTGCAGAACACCTTGCATCTGTGCCAGGTGCAAGTTTTTTTTGTGTGTGATTTTAGAGAAACTATTTTGGATTAAGTTCCTTCCTTCTGCCCAGTGCTAGAGACAGGAGCTTTCAACATTCTTGTGAAAGCACTTTGGACCTGACATGCTGCTGTTGTCCTGCGTGCAGCAGCAGATGCCAACAGGGCTTAATGTGTTCTGTGGCTCTTTGGGTACGTAACTGCTCAGTAGTGATCGCAGGCCTTGGGGAAAAGATATATTCACCATGTAAGGTACTGCTGCCTGGGAGTTCGCCTGTCCTCTGGCACCTCAGGTGAGGGTGCTGTAGTGCTGTGGGACCTGATAAGGCACAGAGAGCTGGCGATGGCAGCTGTGGTCCTGCTGTCTCTCCCTCCCCTGAAACAAAACCACGTAGTTGATACCCACCAGTTCTCGGGGGATGGCACGTTGCTGTGCAATAGGCAGCAGGGAAATTGTGTGCTTCTAATATCTGGAAAAGCGCTTTCTTGCTGGAAGAGAATGATGTCCTGTCAAAAAGTGGCTATAAATCAAAGCTGAAATAGCAACAGTATGAGTAGTAAGCCTCTGTATTGCCCTCCCTAGGGGAAAGCCCAGCGAAAAATCAGTGCCATTCACATCCTTGATGTCTTGGTGCTGAACGGCAACGACGTTCGAAAGCAGCATTTCAACCAGAGGTATGTACGGTCTGGAGAAACTTCTTGTACATGAGTAGGAGCAACTGGGAAACAGCGTTCACACGAAAAGCAGGATGTTGAGCACAGGGAGACAAGTGCGTTCAGCTGAAACGCTGCTATAAGGATGAACCGTGAATGAACTTGCTCTGAAGTGAAGTGCATATAGCATTTTCCAACCGTGCCTTCCCTGCCTATGAGGGCAGGTCTAGCTCCTCTCTTAGTCTGGAGTGAGCCAGGCACAGTCTGAGCATCCTGGGAATATGAATGAGCATAGCTGAAAACTGAGGGAGAAGGAATGAGCCTCTGTCTTTCACTCCTCAGGGATGTGATGTCTCTATTAGTCCTACTTTCCTGCTGATACAGCAGTGTGTTCAGCAGCATGTAGAGGAAGCTATGGAGACCCATTCGTAATGGATAATAGCCAGTATCACTGAGCACTGAACTGGGAGGGTGGGGTGAAAAGTCTTGCTCAGTACCCATTTGGCTTGTCTGGCCAATCTCTTCAGTTATTCTGCTGAGACCGTTACCTACCTGCTGTGCCAAAGATCTCCCTGAATTGCTGGATTCTTCTTCTGTTTTCATTCAGGATTCAGCTGGCAGAAAAGTTTGTCAAAGCTGTCTCTAAACCTAGCCGGCCAGATATGAACCCCATCCGGTGAGTGCGGACTCTTT
>NW_010267414.1:20269-26696 GCF_000690775.1 Eurypyga helias
TGAAGGAAAGGTAATGAGTGGGATCTCAAACTCTGGACAAACAAGACGGTTGCAGTACCTGGAGCGGAAAATGTTGGGAAGGCCTGAAGGTGAAGTGAGAGGAGAGATGTAGAAATGGGTTGTACAGGGGGGTCCTTTGCTGCTCTGGTGAAAAGCTGCTCAGACGGTGCTCTCTGACGCCTGATGCTTGTAGCGGGGGGGGAAAGCGGGTGGTAGGGGTGTCGGATCAGAGGCAGTGCCTTTGAAACTCACGATTGTCTGTCTTGTGTCTCAGAGGAACAAAAAACAGCAGCAGTGTGATGTAATGATGAGTGATGACTCCAAATCATCTTTACTGATTTAAAAAAAAAAATGGCTGTTTTTACCTCAGGGTAACCAACGAGTTTGTGGCGTCCCTGAGGATAGCAACGGTGAAGATGAGGCGGTTTAGTTTCACTGCGAGGCCAGAACCTGCCTGGGGCTGGCCCTGGCGAATTTACTGCATGGGAAAACAAAAGCACCCGAATTTCACTGTTCTTCCTCTTGTATATACTCAGCCCGAGGTGCACATGCACAGCTTCCTTAGCAGTGAGGACACCTGTGTGCTGCTCACAGCAACCCAGCCGTGAGCGTGCGGGTGTCAGCTGTCCTCTAGCCCGGAGAAATAAGGCGCTGGAGCGTAAGGTGAACCTCAGCCATGCTGTGCAAAAGGAACTGTTGGCTGCTCCCTGCAGCTGAGACGGAAAAAGATGACAGTTGACATTATTTTTTTAAATCACACTTGTTTTTTCCCCCCAGAGTGAAGGAAGTGTACAGATTGGAGGAAATGGAGAAGATTTTTGTGAGGTAAGTGACGGGCACAAATCAGAGCCTTCAGGGCTCGTGGGGGTTATCGGCCACCAGCGCACAGGAACAGGGGGTGGGTGCTGATCTGTGCTTGAGGAATCCTGGAGAGCTCCTGCAGCTGGTGGCTGCTGGCTGCGCACATCATCCTGCGGAGTGCTAATGCCGTGGATGTGGCCAGAGCGCTTCACAAGAGTAGAAGCAGCAACGGCACTTGAGTTGGTGTGAGAAGCGTCAGTGGCTTCACAGATGAAGAGTTCACAGCTGACATGGGAACCGCATTTGGGGTGAGCGTGGTAGATCCTTTGTGGCAGCACTCGATTTGCTACTGGAGCTAGACCGCTCTGGCTGGTGTCTGTAGCCATGTGGGGGAGGAAGGTGACTGAATTCTCCAGGGCGTGACGGTTTTGTGCTGTCAGATTTCACAGTGACCCTCTGGAGAAGGGGGTGCAGGTGGCACATTCTGTGCAGAAGGACGGTAAAGGAAGAAACAGGGAATCTCCATCACTGCCTTCTCTCAACATTCAGGTTGGAGATGAAAATCATCAAGAGTTCAGGGGGAATACCCCGGCTATCCTACACTGGCCGCGATGACCGGCATTTTGTGCCCACGGGGCTCTACATTGTACGGACTGTGAACGGTAGGAAGACAGAGTCCCTGCTCTTCTTTAACTTTTCTTTCTATCTTCAAGTAAAAAAGTATTGACCAGGCTTGCTCCTGTGGTAACTTGGTGAAAAATTAATGGGGGTATTCCCATTAGAGAATACTAAGGCTAGAGATTAACTGTTTGCATGTAATGAGGGTAGCTTGGATTTGGATAAGGTTTAGGGTATTTATAGGATAGTGTTTTTTCTGTTGTGGGTTGACTTAGCTGCTGTGGGGGCAATTCCATTAATTTACGTGACTGATGACTTTTATTTTTAATAAGATCATAATTTGTCATCCAGAAGGTATTTTCCAGAGTAATATGGAAATAATCTATTTGGAATGTCAACCTCTAAATGCAGGGAGAAGGGATTTTTTTTAGGTGAATAGAGAACAGCTTGGGAAGCAGATTGTCTTGGGGTAGGGAAGGAAAAAAGGGGTAAGACAAGGATTACAGTTATTCTTACAGATTATTCCCCCCTGCTTGTGTGTGTTTATACTGTGCTGCTTCCCCCCCCCCTCATTTTCTGTCTTATCCCTGTGACTCTTCTGCAAGATCCCTGGACAATGGCATACAGCAAAAACTCCAAGAGGAAATTCTTCTTCAACAAAATGACCAAGCAAGCGACATACGACCTCCCTCCCGAATCCATCGCACCCTTTCAGTGAGTACAGGGCAGAGCTGGGCTGTGGAAGGATAGCTGTGTGCATGTTTGCGTGTGTCAGGGTGTTTGGAAGGGAGCTGAGGCGCGCTGTGCTCTCGTTCGCAGGGCGAGCACGGCTTGGTCGCCAGCAGGCTGTGCTGCAGAAGCTGGCACCTTCTCGGGCTTTGGGAAACTGCTGATCTGGATTCCTGGATTTTGCAGTTAATTGTGTGTTGTTCACAGCAACTTTGTTCCGCTGTCTGCAGCAGAGTACAAGTTACTGAACCTCCCTGCACACAGGGAAATGGAAATTGAGCCCTGCAACTGTAACTTGCTGCATCTCTGTATTGTAAGATGCTTGGTTGGAAGCTGCTAATTTAAAAGCAGGTCCCAGTTCACTTAGCTCAGGCTCTGGAATAAGCTGTAGGTAGCTGGGAGCTGTTCAAAGCGAGGGCGAGAGAGAAAAGCAGCAGCTCCTTGGGGAAAGGAGGGAGAGGCTTGTCGCTGTGCAGCCATTGACACTTTGGCTGCTGAAACCCCTGGGTTCCAGGCTAAGGCCACGACCCGAGTGCAGCAAATCCAGAGCTTGCGTGACACCTCAGGGCTCATGGGCGGAGATGTTCTGCACAGCCTGCCCTTGGGTGACCTCGAGAGATGCGCTCCACCACCACTACCAGGGACTGTGCCTCTACGTGAGAGCTTGGTGTGAAATAGGTCTCCTGATTTTCTCACTGAATCTCCTTACAGCAGTGCTCTTCAGAATCCTTAAACTTTCCTTAACCAACTATGAGGAAGAATGGGCTTAAAAAGCAGAGGCACGCGATGCTTTTTCCCTTCCATGTGTCAGGATGGAATTAGTTTTGCTTATGTACTCAGAAGTAGGCCGGTGTGAACCTGCATGGATGGCTGAGGAGGTGGAGGGAGCTTCTGTGGGACTCCAGAAGGGATGTGTTGTGTTGTGGTTAGTGAGTACTAATGTGTCCGTAATTAGCCGCCGACATGTGCTCTTGTCGCTGTGCTTAGTCCTGCTTTGTTAGAACAGCAGCACTAAGTAAGCTATGAATATTAAGTGTCAGTAATTGTACAAACCTAAAGGCTGCTCTGTCGGCAGTAATTAGCAGCTCTGTTTTCATTAGGGCTGGGGCTGCGTTGATGCAGGGAGGGAGGGCTGTGCTTGATGGATGGCGTGAGAGATGGCGTCAGAACTCTCAGCAGCCAAGTGCCGCTCTTGCGCGAGGGGAAGGAGGGGATGATCCCAGCTGCCTTCGTACAGTGCGAAGGGCTGGGCATTTGCAAAGCTCCGTAGGACAGCTGTTACTGATTCGAGTGGGTCTGTGCTGAGTGATTAGATTGCTGCTTGCTGCTGGCAGACTTTCTGAATTCTTCATTAAGGCCCTTCCGTTGCCTGCAATGACAGTTTCATCCTCTCAAAAACTCGGGAGGGGAGGGAGGTAGTTTTTTCCCTAATGACCTGTCTCCTTCCAGCAAATACTGAACTGAATTTGGAGCGAAGCTAGAATTAACAATTTTGTTTCCATGGAAATCTCCTGGGCTCAGAAGTTGCTGTACCTTGAGAGCTGTAGGGTTTGTAAGGTGAATGAACGCTCTGGCCTTTTTCGAAGGCACCCCTTAGGCCGAGCATCTGTGTGGCTCCCCTTGCAAGGGCTGTCCCTGGAGTGCACTTTGTGGCTAGGCTGATTGTTCTCCTTCCTCTCCCCTGCCAAACTAACCTCCTCTCCTCTCTGCCCACAGCGTCTGCCACTACAGCCGCCTCTTCTGGGAGTGGGGGGAAGGCGTCAAAGTGCACGACTCTCAGAAAAGGCAAGATCCGGAGAAGCTATCAAAGGAGGATGTCCTGTCTTTCATCCAAGCACACTACCCCTAACCCTGCTCTCTTGAGGGGTGCAGGGGGGGCTGAGCCCAGCTTGGATTCTTCAGGGACCGTTGAGACTGGGGAGGCTCCGCAACTTCTGTCCTGGTCTTCTCCAGAGCTGATTTCCTGGAGGTGGTCAAGCCAGGGGGTGGTATGCAGAAGGCACAGGACGAGGCCCTACCCTGGCAGTGTATATAGAGTACAGCCCAGGTAGCGCCTGCTGCCGGAGTACCTGTGGTGACTCCCGGAGCCCTCTGTCCTGACCTACTGCATGCATGAGGCCAAGGGGCTGGCAGCTTTCTTCGCTCCTGTTCAACCATTCAGCGAGGTGTGTGGAGCTCTGTGTGTGCCGGAACTCTCCGGGCTTGTGCTTCCCTGGCGGTGTGGGAAGGAGCAGAGATGTCTTGGTGGCAGAGCTGGCCAACAGCACATCGAAGCGGCCCTGCATCAGTCCTGGCAGCTGTCTCCTTGGCCTTGTCTGAGGCCTAGACTACCCGGCGGAGGGTGTTAACTCACTGGGGAATGCTAGCTTTGGGACCCAAGTATGTGTTCTCGTTGGGGTCTCCGACACTTCTGCTTATCAAGGCACTTGGCTGGCTGCTGGCAGTTCCTGTGTGATGGTATCCTGTTGGACAAAGGCCAACGCAGGTGATGAGTAGAGTTCCTGGCAAAGATTTGATGTGCTCAGTGCCAGGGATTTCTCAGACCTCTAGAAGCTGCTATGATAAGGATTTCCCCTCTCTGGGTCAGTGACTGGTCCTGAGCCAGCAGCCTGGGATAAATCTGTGAACGTGTCTATGCCTCACGGTACGTCTGAGACCAAGGTGCTTTGGTTCTTGGTACTTGACACTGTTACCCAGACCTTCAGGGAGGAAAGCGGATGTGGGAGGGAAGACAGGAAGGTTGGGATGCTGGAGGCCCTTGGAGGAAATTATGGGAATGTCTAACTTAGTTAAAAAACCCAGGGCTTCAGTGAAAAGAGACCTTGAACATGTTGGTTAATTGGAAGAAACCCTGTCCCCTGGCTGAGCCCACTGGAAAGATGAGCAGGCTTTCCTTTTTAAATGTCAGACTGGGCTGTGAAACTCTCCATGTCTCATTTGGCCCTGGAACTGCATCTCGGGAGAAGGCAGAGAGCTGCGAAACTGCCAGCGTGGTGTTTGCGTGTCAACAGACTTCTCCGTGCATGTCTGTGTGGGGCTCAGAGTCGTCTTCTGTGGCTTGTTTTACCTTCACTTCTGGCTTCCATGGCACTTCGGCCAGGTCTTCCACGTAACTCAGAAGGGAACACACAGTTACTTTTGGCCAGCAGCAAAACTGCCCTTTTTGGTTTTATTTGTTCTTGGCTTATTTTTAAACACAGATTGGCGGTAGGGAAGAAGCTGATTGAGGGGTTGTCTGAACTGTGCCTTAAAGAAAGCTATAGTTCCCCTGAACCTATAGCCATTGTTTAGATATTGGTTTCTTTCTTTCCACGCCCATATGTATGATTTGAATAAGCTTTATGTAGCGAGACATGGAAATTTTCACTTGTAGGTGCGTGGGCGCAGAGGTGCCCTGCACCCCACTCGAAGGAGCCGGCACAGGGATGGCGTGTTGCAGAAGCCCCGCCTTCTGAGACCCAGCATCATGTGGAGGCTGCGCGCTCTCGGTGCGTAGTTGGACGTCATCCTACAAGTAGGCAGCGCTTTTGGAGTGCTTCCATGTCTTCACAAGCAAACGGTCTCCATCTGCCCGCGTGTTAATTCTCTACAGTCCAGTATAAATGAACTTAGCAGCTGCAGCTCCTTGCACCAGAGGAAATCTCGCAGGCTTGATCCCTGCACACCCACGCCCCTGGCTGAAGGAGCAGCACAGGAGCTGGCGTGGTCAGTGGAAACGGGAGGAGGCAAAGCCTGGGAGCAGATGGGAAGTGACCTTCCGAAGAGGTAGTTCTGCGTATCGTGCTGGGGAGCTATTCTGGGTCTTCTCACGCTCTGGCCAAGAGTGAAGTGGGTCAAAGCTGTTGTTACTGCAGCCTTTTGCTGACCTGAAGACCTCCCTCTGCTCTCAAGCATCAGTAAAACACGGATGCAAGGAGTGGTCATCCTCCCCTCACCCCTTCCCCAGGGAACAAGAGGCCTGTCACTGGCAGTTGGCAAAGGCATTTCCATGAGGGATGAGTTGGAATCTTTCCCAGTGGGCAATAAAGAACCTCCACCTGTGTGGTTTCCAGGCCTGTGCAGTTGGCTAAACTGACCAGCAGTCTGAGTTCTGGTGCTGCTTCGGCCTGCCTTGAGGCTGCCCTGGTGCCAGCCAGGCATGCTGCTCCCTGTGCCAGGCTCCTTTGCTCCGTGCTGTGTCCTCCACTCAGGGCTTTGGCCTCCTGTGGGCTGGCAGGCAGCAGGGTGACTGGGAAGCGCAGAGTGCAGGCCTCGGGGTGCAAAACAACCTGCTGCACCT
>NW_010267414.1:26727-30230 GCF_000690775.1 Eurypyga helias
ACAAACAGGTATTTCTGTTTACCCAGTTGCCTCCTGCTCCTCCCAGTTTTAATTTCCTTATTTTTCATGCGCTGCACCTCGATTCTGAATCCCCCTTCAAGAAGGCAGGCGTGAGCCACCATGCTGCTCGCTTCCCTGCCGCAGGGTCGCTATTGGAAGGATTACGTTTGGGAAGGTCTTGCTGAAGGGAACGTTTATGTACAACAATTGCACAACGTATTGTTATTAGGCTGTGTATCATTTTGTGTTGACCTCTCTGCTTTCACTGTCTCTATTACCAATACAGCCCCTTTAGTTCATAACCGTGCTCGTTTACGTTGCTTCCCACAGAATTCCGGCCAGCGGCGTTAGCTGCAGCCAGAGAAATGCCTTGCACAGTCAGGTTTTTCAAGGCAGTCTGCTTTTGAAGGCTTCCCTGGCAAGTGAGAGCACACTCGGGGCTACCGAGTGTATGTAAGTCACTGGATCAGAATGAGAGGGGACTGCAGGTGACCCTCTCCAGCAGGCCCTATGCAGCGTGCTGGGTTGCTTGCTCGCTCTTCCATGTAAAGGAAGCACATACTCAAGTGGATCGAAGGCCAGAACAGACCAGTATCCCAGCACGGAGACCTCGCTGACCAGGGATGTTATGAACCTAACCCTGTCTATGCTGACTGGTGCAGTGTGTGCCAGCAGGATGAGAATAAAGCAGCGTCCGAGACATGTTACGAAACAGGAAGAAAGAAAATCAGGGAGCTACAAGGTCCAATTATTTTATTTAAGGCCCTGCAGAGGCACTTCCATCCTGGGGAGTTGTCAGTAAATTTCCTTCCTCTGATTCTCGGAGGCACAACGTGGCTACCAAGCGCTGATGCACTGGCGAGGTGGGTAGATCTTCTCAAAGCTCGAGCACCCAGATCTCAAGTTGGATGCTGTCTGCCTGCAGAGAGAGAACCTACCTCCAACCTGTTTTTGTGGAGGTAGGATTCCTTTGGTCTTATCAGTCTGCGTGGAGGAGGAGGAAACATCTTTAACTCGGCTCTGGGGACAGACAGTCTTTAGGTCACAATACCCAAGTTACCCTCTGAAACAAAGAGCTTCGTGTCTCTTCAGCTTACGGCTGAGTTACAGGAACCAAAAAGGTGGCCTGTGCTCCACCTGGGCTGGAGGTCCTCTCCAAAAGGGAGAAGGAATTGCCCTCCTGCATCAGGCTGACAGCCCTGACTGCACTCTGGGTAAGGCAGCACCACCCTGAGCTCTCCTGACCCCATTTCCCAGCCCAAAGTGTGCTGCGATTTGGTGCGTCTCTGTCCCCTCAATCCTCGGAGCAAAAGCTTCCCTACGAGGGAGGCTTGGAGAGGATAAACAAGCACAGCAATTTGAAATGCTGATCCTCACCCTCGGGGGTGGCACAGTGGTGAGGAGGAAGAGCTGGCAGGAGAGTCATTTGGTCAGCAGGGTGAATTCTTGAGTGCAATCACATTGTCCAGCAGGTGTAAATAACAGCAATCAGCAACCCTATGGCCACAGCTAGGGCAGCATTCTTCCGATTTTCCTTACGGAGAAGGCTCAGTTCTTTCTCTGGGAAACAAAGAAAAGCTTTACTTGTGAGTGTTCTTTGTGTTGCAGCTATATCCCCTTTAAAAACTGTCTTAAAAGCACAATGCTGCCTTGGCCACGGGCAACTCTTCTGGGATCAGTATGCAAAGCTGCCAATTATAAGATGTGCTGAAGAGGAGGTAAACCAGCAGGAACCCTTTCAGTTGCTAACTCCCTTCCTGTCAATCTCGGTAGCTGAGCTTGGGAATACTCGGAGCCAGAGCATTCACGTTCGAAATGACCTTGTTCTAGGACCCTACTGAGGACAGAATGGGTCATTAGAAGAGCTGTTTGTTCCCTAGGAGAATGAAGGCAGAAGGAGAATGGAGGCAGAGGCTAGACAGCTATTTCTTCTACCTTCTAGACTTAACAGCCCGGTACCTTTTCCTAGTGCTTAAAATACATCTGTGGCCACCTCTGAATGCTGCAAATCTGGGGTTTTCCTTGTGCCTCAAAAGGATGAGTGTGGATCAGGTCTGTGCTGGCACACTCATTCTGTTGGGGTCTGCAGCTTTTTAGGGATAGGTCACTTTCCCTGGCTTACAAAAGCAGAAACACAGATGCAGAGAGAGGAATTGGCTACCAAAAGTGATGGAGGAGTTCTACTGCTCTCCATTCCTTTTACCAAAGATGAGAACCCCATTCTCACTAGTTCGGCTCCACAAGGCTTTGCGGGGTGGTACAGGCAAGCAGTGCGGCCTACAGCCTTACGCACTGCGCGGCCAAACTGCAGCAATTACTGTGCAGAGCAAGGCTGCGTGCAGATTCCCCAGGGCCAGGCTGCTCTTGCTGTGGAATTCAGCTGCTGTGACTGCTCCGGTTACTTCCTCTGCAGTCTGCAGGGGTGATGCCCTGCTGCTGCAGGTTCCCAAACCGGTGCTGCTATCAAGAGAGGCTCTTAGCTGTTCTTTCTGCCCCCATTCTTCACATGGTACAACCATTTTCCTGCAGCTGAAGGGAAGCTGCTGAATCTTGTACCCCGAAGTTGTGAAATTCCTCCCAGGATTTCTGACTCTTAGGATTAGCCCTAATCAATAGCGCATTGTTTAGAAACAGGATGATTAGATAGCATCTACCCAAGGTCTAGCAGATGTTCAGGAGATGATAGCTAAACATGCAAGTGTTGCAACCTTTGTACTTCTAAATCACTTGTGATCCTGATAAAGCGTGTATCTACGGAAGCATGTGGACCAGTAACAAGACTCCTTACTTCCTCACTCAATCACCAGATGACCACCAGAAGTAACTGTGTTATCATCAAAAGCACAATAGATGGCCGTAAAGACCATGGGATAATTAAGAAAAAGCTGATGTAATGTAAAAGATGTTACTACGTAAATGATTTCTGGAAAACTAATGAATATGTAATATGTATGGACATAAAAGCAGTGTGATGGTGCCAAGCTAGCGGAGCACTTACGGTGGAGAATCCCCAGTGCTACCCCAGCGCTGCAATAAAGAATACCTGCTTAACAGTATGAAACTCTGCTGTTGAGTCAAATTTCTTTGTTTCACAGCCACACAGCAAACAGCTTTAATCTGCAAGAGGAGGTGGTAGGGGCAGGAGATCACATAACTCCAAGCACGGCGATGCCATTGTTAGCAACTACAGATTCATGGCCTCAAGTGTGACAGCTGGAATAAACAGGGATCTAATCCGCTGTTCCAGGAGGAGCAGCCATCACCATTAGGTGAGGCTGTTGCTACTGTCTGAGCAGCCTGTCAGACTGCTCTGTTAATGCTGACTGCTGGTAAAAGGGTGGCAGCAACGTGCAGCGTCTCTAGCGGTAGGCCCTTAGGGAACAGCTTTGAATGTGTTTAAAATAACTGTTAGTCTTCTGGAAACAGTCCTTCAACATGAGTTAAAATTATAAATTTGCTGGCTGTGCCTCAGCTTTCAGCTCTCCAGGCCCAGAAGAACACTT
>NW_010267414.1:30343-35791 GCF_000690775.1 Eurypyga helias
CAGTGCTGCAGAGTGCTGTTAAGCAGTTAACACACTGATCAACACCCAGAGCCTGAGGACAGGCAAAGTGGCATCCCCAGCAGAAGGGAAGTGCAGTCAAACGTGCTGTAGCTCAGAGGGACTCTCGTTTTAACTGTTTACAGTGGGACTTGTAGCAAAGAAAGACCCTGGCGCTCTGGAACTGCAGGTAGCAGCACATCAGTGTGAATCCCCACACCAGTCAAACATGCTGTAGCTCAGAGGGACGTTTTAACTGTTTACAGTGGGACTTGTAGCAAAGAAAGACCCTGGCGCTCTGGAACTGCAGGTAGCAGCACATCAGTGTGAATCCCCACACTCGGGTGCCGAACAGCCCCCAGAACTGACGCAGTGAAAAGCTTCCCCAGAGAAAGTCCACGTTGCTACACTCCAACCAGCTCTTGTAAGCTTGCTTAGCAAGCTGTTAAAAAAGAAAACAGGAAAAAAAGGAGAGGACGGCAAGAGCCACTCAAGTCAAGCTGTTGGCTGAGATTATCTAAAGTGGTAATTTGGGGTATGCGAGAGTGACATCTTTCCCCCCCTCATTAGCTGATACTTATTTTTTTTCCCCTGTGATAGCACAGCTCAGGGGGGAGCATCCAGACTCCTGTTAGAATATGCTAACCGGATCTCCCTCCATCTAGCTCCCTTTGGTTGAGCCTAAATTCAAAGGCAGAAAAGTCAGAGGTGGCAGGAGCTTGAAGACAAAGCTAAGCTGCAGCACTGATCCCATCCAGCCCAGAGGGACTGTTTTTAATGAAGCTCTTACCATAGTTGTCAGCTTTGGTCATTAGTAAGTTCCTCTCTCTCTCCAGTGACTTTCTGTAATGAGAAGAGGAGTTCATTACCTGTGAGGCACAACACAGCCTATTTCTCTGCTTATGTACTGGAAGAGAGGCTGTCCCACTGCCGGGGATAGCTGCTCACAGAACGAGCCCCTCACCCTTCGCTGTGGAGAGGTGACAGTTTAGGAACCTCCAGCTGTGCAAGAGAAGAGATGCTGCAGTTTTAGATTACATTTTCCTTCCCCCAAACTGCTTCACCTTTCTAGCAAGCAAGGTATAGAGGGGGCCGTGTGTCCAAGCCCCCAGGTGGGCTAGGAAGTTCTGCCACAGCTACGGGATGGGGCAGCGTGCCCACGTGCCCTCTGCAGGATCCTGCCCCTCCAGCACATCTGGTTCAGTGTGGAATGTTAATTCTTCTCACCAATCCAAGCTGGACCCTTTGTCAGAGGTATCCAATTTGGACAAATCGGTCAGCTCGAGGAAACAAGCTGAATCCAAGCCCAGTACCAACCAGTTATTAGGCTGAAGACTCGGGATAATAACATAAAGAGTAAGTCAGCCCAGTCCAGCCCTTGTCTTAAACCGCTCAGGATGATTAATTAATACACAGTTTAAGAGATACATGCAAAACAAATTGCCTGAAAGCAGCAGTGTTTCATTACAGCAGGGAGGACATGGTCACCCCTTTCAGACTGCATGCATATAAATAAACATGCACCAACAAATTACCTCCTGGTTCAGAGCAGACAGAGGAGGCAGTAACAGAGTTTGTTGTTCCCCCTGGGGCAGAGCAGGAACCCGTAAGGAGGAAAGAGATCCAAATCTATGCGTGCAGCTAGCTAAGTAAGGGATGGCAAGAAAGCCAGCCGTGTCAGAGCAGCAGGAGAGGGAAGGGCTCTTCAAGGCGACTGGGGAAAGGCAACGGGGAGTGCAGTCGGGAGGAGGTGAGAATACAGATTGACCAACAGAGCTGAGCTGCTACTTAGAAACCTGCCTTGTGGAGTCAAGGGAAGAGGCTTTGAGAATGAGACATGACGAAACCATGACAACTGAAGTTCAAAATGGGAAAGCAGAGCTCCCCTTTGTGTACTGCCCATCGAATCAATAATTTTGATTGTGGTACCTTCCTCCAGGGTTTTTCAAATGGTGTGGATTAGGATAACAGAATTTCTGTTTCCGTCTCCATACAAGTTTATAAAATTCAGAAAAGGCCCCTGGAATCCCTAACCATAATTCTTTGCTCTAGGCCCTACATTTCAGAGAGAAATCATGCGGATACATTCCATCCTGCCAAGTTACCACAACTGTATGTTTGGTTGTTGGCCACCTAGGTAGCAAATAATGAATACAGATAGTAAACATGAGAAGAGCAACTTAGGCCTAGAGGAAGGACTGGTGAGATGAGGGACAGGAGAAGACAGGACCTTGTCCAAATATGGATGGGGATATAAAACGCATGCAAAGTAGAGGAGGAGGAAAAAGAGAGAGAGGCTGGCTCAAGGAATGGCAGACAGCAAAATAATAGTGTGGAAAGGAAGAACAAAGAAGATGACCTGAGGCTGGTAAATACCAGAGTGTGAAGATGTCACCACTGCTAGGATCACTTCAAACTGGGTTCTGTAAGACAGCACTGCACAACAGACACCAGGACCACTCCCTGGGCCTACAATTGAGCTTCCCAGTCTTCTTGCGAGATGCAGAGCAATAAGGTGCTGGTGACTGGAAGGATGTCCCAAAGCAGACAGATTTGAGAACCAATTGGGAGATCTAGGACCTCTTGCTTCACACCAGAGAAATAGTAGGTTCTGCCTGTATCTGCTACAAAATCCAGGTCAAAGTCCTTGCTCGAGTCTCAGCTCTGGAAGCTTACAGTTGCTTCTTCTATGTCAGTGACAGATTTCAGGGGAATTGTCCCCTTTCCCAAGGAAAGTCAGTGTGTCACTGCATCCCTACATTCAGACACATTTGCAACACAAGCACAAATGGAGTAATTTCCCTCAGACCCTTTCCCAGCTGCATCCCTGGTTTGCCCCTCAGTAGTAGCTGCTGCACATCTCCCCTGACTGAACTCAGGAAGCTTCATCAAGGCTTGAGTAACAGCGTGCAGTGAACCTCTGCCAGACTCACAGAGCTGTTTCCCAGCCCTGAAAATGAACTGGAGAGTTTCGGGCACCTGCTTGGCTGGTTGTGGTGCAGGTTGGAGAGTCAGGCTGTTGATAAGATAAAGCTCTCACCATGTATCTCTGAACATCTCACCCTGGCAAGCTCCCCAGGTAAGCTCCAGGCTGGGGGAAGAGACTCTTGTCATGGGGAACCCCATTCCCATCCCCTCAAGAGCCCGTGCTCAGTACTACAGCAGGATGGCAGGTAGCTGAAGCGCACGGCCACAGCGGAGAAGGGAGGTGGGTCATCAATACCTTCCTTCGGGGCTGAGCTTCTCCTTGCGCAGTTTAAGGTCCATCTCCTCCACGCTCTGCCTGCAGCGTGCCAGCTTCTCCTCCAGTCCATCGATCTGGAAAACACCACACCAGTCACCATCATTCCCTCTCCCAGCTAACACGGATCCATCCCCACTCAGATGGGAAGGGTGGCAGCTCACACTCCACCTCCTTCCTCCCCAGATCAAAGGAGGAACAGCTGCATTTCTGCGTAGACATCACGGCACAGGGAGCCCACCCCCTCTTAGATCAGCCTATACTGACCCCAGGCAACTGCCACATTGCAATCCCAGACCCAGCCAAGCCAGCTCTAACGCTCCCACTCCTGTGGGTGGCCAGCACCTCCTGCTAAGATCTGATCCCCTTCCAGACCGGTCTGGTTTCTCTGCACGCGGTTCCACAAGCAAAGATGCCATCTAAGGCATCTTTATGCTATTAAAAGAGGATAAAATGAGAGACACTGGCCTTGGCCAAAGCCTGAGGGACAAGGTCTTGATTTAGTGCTGCCAACGGATGCAGAAGTTCATGGGACGGGCTGTCTGCTTGGGTGAAGAGGGGAGAAATGGGAAACACTGATACGTACCATCTCTTTTACCCAACTAAATCTGCAACAGCAACAGTGGGCTGCACAGAATGCTCAAGAGAGTGTTCCTCACTGCCTCCACACCTTCAACCTGCACCAAGTTTTGGCAGCAACATGTTCCCATGAGAAAAAAACACTGGTCATCTCCTTGTGTCTCCTCATCAGCCCCCACTGCATCTTTCTGTGGAGGGGAGTAACTGTGGATAAGCACAATGAGGGTTGATCTACTTGCCCAAGAGGTGTGTCTCCTCATCAGCCACCCCCACCCCCCACTGCATCTTTCTGTGGAGGGGAGTAACTGTGGATAAGCACAATGAGGGTTGATCTACTTGCCCAAGAGGAAATCCTACCATGGACAACAATTCTCCTGGGAATCATTCCTCTTTTCTGCCTGGTAACCGGAGCATAGACATCTTTAGGAAAACTCTGTCCTTCAGGTTTGCTTCCAGCAGGGAAACAGTGGGGCTAATCAGATAATATGAACACAGCATCCTAGCCTGAAACAAAATGCCCTCAGTGCCCTGAGGTAGCAATGACATCTCTTTTTAGCTACTTAGTGCAACACTCCTGTTGTGTCTGGTTCTCCAAGCAAGGCCAAGGCCGATCAGAGGGCTGCAAGCATGGTCTCTCTGTGGTGGGAGCCTTCACAAACTAGAAGCACAGCACAGTCCCAGGTGGAGGACTGCGGAGGTGGAACGAAACACCAGCTGCCTGGACATCAGCCTGAGAGGTGGCCCAGGGCACAAATCCTCCCATAAACAGTGATATGGGAAACAAAACCAAAGGTAGTGATCCCTAATTATTGCTGGTTTGGGGATCAGCTCTGTCCTGAGCTCATTAGCAGTCTCACACCTTCTGCTCAGGAAAGGCAGGCAAGCGTTTTCAATAAGCAGGGTGGGACAAGAGGCTTGACCTAGAGGGGAGAACAGAGCAGACTGCAAAAAGAGTTTAGCCAGTCAGGTGAAGAGTCTCACTGCAAGGAGCACAGCAGAGCCGGGGAGGGGGCCACATACGGCAAGGCTTAAATCCTTGGATCCTTCCGGATAGGAATCTCAAAGTCCACTGTTATTTAGGCAACTCTTACAGGGCTATTGAGAAGCCAAGCTTCCCAGAGGCATCTGTACAGCTTGCCTGGAGCCCAGGGGGAACACCAACGTACATCACCTGATCCCAGGGCACAGGGAACGGCGCTTCTGTGTTGGGCAAAGCTTGGATTTGCCTGGATGGGAACACACATAGTTATGAAGGATGTTAGCTGAAAATGCATTTGGTCAGGGCAGTGATAATCATCTTCTATACCCAGCAGCACTGGGTGAGAATGTTTACTCCAGCTGCTCATCCCTACCTGCCGTCCAGTACAGCTCAGTCAGCGGGATGCATTGCCCCAGCCAGCTGCAGGGCCAAGCCAGGGCTTCGCCCAAGCCAGCTCAACCATGCTTATCAGCAAGTTAATTGAATGGGAGGTGGCGTGTCCGCCCAGCAATCCAAGGTAGACAGCCATCTCTCTCACCAGTTCCTACCATTTGTAAGTGGCTGTCTCTGCTCCCTCATCGGCTGGAACCCCTCACCCAGCAAGAGGTACTTCAGCGTGTGTCACCTGGCTCCTCCTCAGCCAGGAAACTTA
>NW_010267415.1:0-3125 GCF_000690775.1 Eurypyga helias
TCCCGAGTAGTGACAGTCAGAGCCAAAAAGCCCAGGAGTGATCGCGGCAAAGTCCAAGCGAGCTCCATGAGCGACAGCACGACTGGGAAAACTAACTGACCCACCAACTCACTAACAAACTAGTCAGCAAATGAACTGGCAGAGCAGCCAACAAAGGAGTTTGCAAAGGAGTTAAGAAGTGAACAGAAGAGTTAAGGAGTCAAAAAGTGCTATGGTCCCCGAGCCCACTCCCTGTTCCTGTACCGAGCATGCCGTGCTGTGGAACGAAATGCTCCTTCGCTCCGTTTGGGTTGGGCTCTGAACTGTGCCCCCTCACTGCCTGCACGGGGGAGGCTGGGAACGCAGCTGCAGTATCAGAAGCTGAGAAAGAACGGGGGAGGCTGGGAACGCAGCTGCAGTATCAGAAACTGAGAAAGACCTTGAATTTGGTGCAGGCACTCCCCAGCACCAGCTAAAAAGACACCTCATCAGGACTTTTCTCAGGTAAAAGCCAGAAACAGAGCTTTGTACTATCCACTGTGAAGAAAGTTAACTCTTTCCTGACTAAAACCAGCACAGAAACATGCACATGCAAGTTGGGAATAGAGGCTAAAGTCTGGGAATAAGAATAGCATATTTAAGGGACGAATTTCAGTTTTGTTCCTAGTGATTTTGGCATTGCATTAATTAATGTTCCATCTTGACTGTTGAGCATGGACAGATTTATTTTTTTTAATAGGAAGAGAGAGCTTTGAGCACCATGTGGTTTTTCCCCAAGCACTTGCTCCTCCAGTAGCTAAATGTGGAGATATCACTTAAAGCAAATTGTGCCCCCTCTCTGCCCTTAGCAAATAGTCAGTGATTTAAAAAAAAAAAATGTTTCCTTCTACACACAAATAATCTGCATCTATTTCCCTCCTTTCGAGAAACAGAGAAAATCCAGACCCCAGCAACTTTCAATCTTTCCCCCCTGCACTCTGTAAATTTAGTCAACAATATTAATCCACATTGAACAATTCTGCAGAGTACAACAACAAGCTGGTTACACAGACAGGGATGCATTTGGAATTTAAATGAGTTCCTGTTACTCTCATTCTCTTGAAGCCTGCATAGTGCTGAAGAAGCCTGTCTAATGTCTCTTAAACAGTGAAAAAAATCAATTTAAAATATTTTAAACTATTCTGCTAGTACTATTATCTGCACTCCTAAAGGAGATAGTGTTTCTTGATTCGCCTCCCCCTCCACATTCAAAGGCAGTCAAAGATACACCTTACCCTGATTTTCTTGGCAATGCTTTGTGACTAAGACTCATATACCTTCATCTTATCATGTGTTTAAAAATATAATGAAAACAAATAGAAATTTAGCATTTGTTTTTTCTTCATTCTTTCTATTTTAAAATTCTTTTAACAACATGATTTATTATTTCTATTGCAATACTACTAATGAGGCCAACTCATATATTCATTGTGCTAGGAGCTGTACAACCAACAAAAACAATGAGAGCGCATGCTACTTATTTATCTCGTGTTCATACAATATAGTATGAACCTCAACTCAAAATATTGTCTGATGGTTGGGCTAATCCTTATCAGGGAAATGGAGGATATTTGTGCATATTTCTTTAAGCTGAAGAAGGTCATAGTCTGTTCTTCCCACACCATGTTCACGGAGTTAAAACACATTATTCCCTTGTTTTCTTTTCACCAACACATCGACGGATTATTCAAGAAGAGAGGATAAAATCTTGGCTACCTTTCAAAGTAGGCTCGTCTGTGTTCTCTCCAACAGCACCAGGTTGCATAAGTTAATGTGGACTGTACTCCTTCTGGCTCCAAAGCACCCCTTCCACCAAAGTGACCATTAGGGAACTCTCCAATCCATCACCAATAACCTCTATTCCTTGCCCTCTTCTACTGCTGAATACAACCTAAAGTTCCAGCCTGCTGTCTCTAACATTCAGGAAAGCCTTTTATTGATCCATATGATCTGAGCACATGAACACGCATGTCACTGGCCAAGCAGAAGTGCTCAGGGCCTGCAGATTCCCCTTTCACTGCGGCAATAACAGAAATGAAGGCTAAGATTGAAATAAATGTTTGAATACTGACTGTAGGAAATACAACCAGCGCTCAGGCTGAAGACAAATTCCATCGTCACAGTCCCTTGTCTGAGACAGCACTGCAATTAAACACTGGCCCTACAAAACTATACCCCAAACCAAAAACCCTAACGTAACTTAGAGTGGACATTTTCAGAGTAAAACCTGAGTACTGTGTGTGTGCTGAATTGACCATCACAAAGGAAGGTGTTTGCTTTCCAAGGCCTAAATTGTATTTGCTCTAAAATCTTTGCTTGGGTAAAAAATCCCTTGCTCTCATTTGAGCTAAAAATTTTTGTCTTTTCTCCTGGGCTCTTCGAGCTCCTTTACGCATTTTATTGTAAAGAAAGAAGGAAGAATTATGGTAATTTAATATTTATTCTTCTTTGTGAACCACTCACAGCTCTTCTGTATAAATAACTAAATGCTCTTATTAGTCCTAACATACTGAGAAATACATTCTATTCGAGACTGTCTCAGTGTGAAATCTACGGAAAATCAACTTCTGCCTCTTGCCCTTATTTTTCCAACAAGACTGGTATTTGCCTCTAGCTTTTTCTTACCTGCTGTTCTGACAGCAGCCCCCTCCAGGTATCAGGAACGGGGGAAGGACTGTGCTCTTACTGGGACAGCAATTTTCTAGTTTATGATCAGACTATCCAGCCCTGACCCTTATTTCCACAGCGCGTGTCTATCAGCAGACAGAATCACTCCTGCAGGCTCCACCGGCTGAGACTGACACCAGAACAACCGGCAGTGCCAGGAGCACTGAGGCTGCTATTCCCAGGGAGTACTGCTAGGGATGGTCCCCGGGCAAACCGTCCCGAGCTGCAAAGACCCTCACAGCCCGGGAATGCTCACAGCACACGGCCATACCTCTGCCGGTGGGGTGGCCAGGGTGAGGAGTATTGCACGAACACTGTACATTCCTCTTGTTTTAATTGAAATGAAAGGTTCAGGAAAGGTTGTCATTTCTGGGGAAAACTTCCCATCTCCAAAGGAGCTGTGATAGTAAGTAAAACCGCAGGGTTTCTCCCCGCCCCCC
>NW_010267415.1:3156-42787 GCF_000690775.1 Eurypyga helias
AGTCTGAAATTTCCATGCACTTTTAAAAGCAGAAGGACACATAGGTTGCTTGTGAATTCAAGGAAGAAAAAAGATGGCAGTTCAGATTTTGAACGGATTGAACTGCCCGGTGGAAATACCTCTCACTTCTCACTAACGAGGTGGAAAGCTGAGAAGCAACTGTGCTCCTCACTCAAGTGAAAGAGAACATGAAAATTAAGTACAGCATCTGCTTCAGCATCGGCTCTAGAGAACTCAGCAAAGAGGAGCAGAGATCAAGCCAGCCTGAATTTTAGCATCAGTTCTGAATGTGCCTTTTTGCCTTGGGGAAACTAGAGCTCCTCTGCTGCCATTTTTTTTGCCATCTGTAAAATGATGACGATAATATTAATTACCTGCCTCAGACAGCTATGCTGAGGTATAGATTTTATCCCCACAGTATGGCACATTTCTGTAGAACGCTAAAAGCAGAAATGTGTGAGCTTTTGTAATATTTTTCACACTACAGATGTATTTGTAAGCACCCAGAGCTCAAACTGGCAAGTATTTGTTCTTTATTCTCCTATTGATTTCAATAGGACTTCTGAGCACAGAGCGTTTTTGGGAGCAGTTTACATGCACAGGTCTCAGAGTACCACATCGTCAGTGACTAGAAATAAATACACGGTAAAAAATAACAGCTGCAAAACACAGGGGGATATTCGACGTCAGAATCAAAAAAACAGAGCCTCAAAAGACGACAACGGTTCAGAAAAACTTGTTTTTCTCCCATGAAATATGGAGATTAGCAGACATTAAACACAAATACATAACATTATACATGTATCTCTATAAACACCTAATCTTCTGTCTTTTTAAAACCATTCAAAATGGTAAGGAAGACTAAACAAGTGACTTGTTGATTGCACTGTGAATCTAAGAACTCTCTAATTACTGCTGCCATCTACTCAAAATTTCAGAAGCTAAGTTGTTTAAAAAAATAAAGTCAAATCCTGACACTAATAATTGTCTCTTTCAAGTTATTTTTCCCATCTCAGTACAATAAATGCTTGTGTGTTAATATTCCTTTTCTATATTTTTTTTTTAAGAGTTTTACAAACAAATGCAAATACTGATGACGTGAACCCTTAAGAACAGAAACAATTTTCCAGCAAAGGACACAAACATCAGGAGAAGAAAAGAATAAGGCTGGGCTTAGGTAGCACATGCTGAGACCTCACTGCGTTTTCAGAAGCTTCCCGTGCATTTGAGGCTGGGAGGTTGTGCAAAGACCCTCTGACTGTTGAGGACAGCCAAGCACCAGGCTGCTGCATGGCTGTGTCTAATCCTGGGCCAGTTGAATCTGGGAGCTGCTCAGCTATAAGCTCCCTTGCCAGCACACCTATTTATGAGCCATCGATCCCTCCTAGCTCAATGGTCTGGGCCAACAGAGCACGTAAGGCTGACTGTGGCCCATAGTTATTCCAAGGCAAATAAGGAGCATGGAAAAAGTCTTCCTCGTATGAGCTTTAGCCTCTTTGGCTTTGGAGCAGGCAGGCATTTTTGGAAGTCATGGCACTATTCAGCATTAGTGGGAATGCAGGGATAATGATGAATACTCACTGTTTGTCAGGCAAAGAGTTATTTAATACATGACAGATGACAGCAGTAAGGAATATCCACCCGACTTCCCCAGTCAATGAAAAATGTTCCTTTTCTTCCTTGCAAATCAGTTCTCCACAGGAAACTTGCACAAAGAAAGGTGGCAGCAATTTTCCTTTCCATGTTAAGGAGAATAAGCTCTGAATTCTGTTATTACGTGGTATGTTCCTTTAGAGCCACATGACTGCAATAAAATTTTTTAAAGGGACATCATTCTGCATAGTACAGGGAGGTGAATTTGTATTGATGTTTACGAGAAGGTGCTACAGAAAAACTCCTACAACTGGTCTTCTGCCCAACAAAGTTAAATGCTTGAGTCTTACAAACAAGGCAGCTCCTCAAGAACGTCACTGAGGCTGGATCACAGAAAGGGCGAATGCCATGAACTCCTAGTCTTCACGCTGATCGAACTGCAACTTGTGCAGAAGGGGTTGGATGAACCTCAAGTGCACAGCTGCTTGTTTTACAGTTTTATTTTTTACATTCTGAAAGTTTATGTGATCTAATTAGCCATTTTATTTCACAAAAATACATTTTGGCACTGTTGGACTTGGAACAACTCAAATGCAAGGGGTTTGCCTAAGAGGGAGGCAGACAAGCACACAGAAAATAAGCATTATGCTTCCGTTTCAGAGACGTTACGATGAGGAAGCAGAGCTAATCTCCACTTGCATGGAGATTGCTTCACTGATTTGAAGCTTTTACATATCATACATTTGTTTAAATCTAGCAAAGAAAAACCAGCAACAATGCCTAGCAGGAATACCTAAGTATTATTCAATCTTAATGAAATGGCTAAAAAAGCAAGAGGCACGAAACCCATCTTGTGTCCATCCCTGTGCCCCCAGGTTATCTGCACCGCTGACCCCCTCCAGCCCCACTGCAAGCAAGGAGCAGCACTGGCATCAACCGGGAGACTTTATCACAGAGCCATTTTGCTCCCTAAAGGCCTCTAGTTTCTCATCACACTCCGCCTGCCCTTTCCTGTATTAGCTCACTGCCTCTGATTTTATCTGGTTACTGGAGAATGCGGATTATGTGACTACTCCTTTCCAAGCACCGGCACTATCAAAGGGGTTACTTCAGGTGTGGGTTTTGCCAGAGAAAACACAGCAATTAGGTTCCTGTAGCTGCAGTTATTGGGCAGCACAGACACCCCAGGGAAGACATCCTGGCCATGAATATATCCAAGATATCTTGGTAAACAAAAACATAGCATCTCCGGAGCCAAATGTCAACCAGTCACTTTTAAAAAGCACTAAGATAAAATACTTACCTGTGCTTAGAGAGCTGATGGGGGCCTACACACTACTTGACCCAAAACAGCACTTAGGCAGGACCGAAGAGGCATATTGCTCCTGCACAACTCTCTCCTGAGAAAAACTTATCTTATGGCCAGTGGACAAAAACATGCCCTTCTTCCCCTGCCTCATATTTGTATCATGAAGGAAAACCACCCAAATTAAAATGCCTGAATTGAGACATTACCAGGAGATTCAGAAAGCAAGACAGAGTCTCTTGTTAACATCTTAGTCACTGTTTTCACACCATTTGTGATAAAAGCAAAGTATCTCACTGTTTTCACACCACCATTTGTGATAAAAGCAAAGTATTAAAGCATAAATTAGTCATAGAACAGCCGCATATTTAAAACATACAGCCTACTTAAATTTAACTCCCAAGGTCCTTCCTTGTAACCTGAAAGCCTAGATTCATGGTGATGAGACAAAAGGTGATGGGGAAGGGGCAAATCTTCACGGTTGTCTTCATTCAAAACCCAATATCCTGGCAACAAACAGGCCAGGCATCCTCTGGCTGTGAAACCCCACCAGGGATACAGGATAACAAGCACTTCCTTGCATTAAAACTGCAATTTGAGTAACCTGAGGCAAGTCATTGCGCTACAGATCATCTTGAAAATGTTAAGAGCAATATGCACTTTGTTTAAAGGATTTGTGAATGCAAACATGTCTAATCTACACACTCAGGAAGAAAACCTCAACCTCTTTCTGCTTGTCCTTGCTTTACTCCAACTCACGGGAAATGTCATCTAGCTCCAACTGACAGTGATTGATAATAAGAACAAAATACTTTTACTTCAAATGCCCATCTCTCACTATTCAGAACACGAATGTCCCTTGATGATGTAAGAAGGTGCATTTTCTTCTCTTAAACTGTTGATGGGTTCACTTCTTTTAAAAAAAAGAATAGATCTCACCGTGTATCTTACTGTTAGCAGCAATATGATCATATCCCAACTTGGATCAGGCCCACTGTGTTGGACTATGCACACGTATTCTATGAAAGACAATTGTCTTATCATGGGGAAACGGCACCATTTTACAGTAAAAAAAAAGGAAATAAAATAAAGGCACAGATAATAAACGATGGAGTTGTCAGAAAAATAAAAACTTATGCACTTGAACATGCAGATGAGGACAGGGATCAGATCTTTTCCTATCACTTCACGAGCTTTTACAAGATGCTTGCCAAAGTCACATCAGTATGCTGGCCCCTAAGTCTTGGTGTCTTTGGAAAACACATCAAATGCACATTCATTAAGCACCTTCTTCTATGACTAAACATTCAACGTACTTCTCATCGCTCATTTACATATTAACCATTTATGCAGGAGTATCTCAAAAAAGCCTAATGGTCCATGAATGCTAGTGTACATGCAATATCCATGGTCTCTACATTTCTTATGAGCACAGTGATGTGCTAAAATGGTTTTCACACTATTACTTGCTCTGCTCTAAAACTTCTCTAGACCAAGAGGGTTTTAATTTTCCTGTGCCATGCTTTACATGGTTAACCATCAATTCACATTTCCTTGCCCCCTTTACCAGCCAATCTTTTCAACAAGAAAGACAATGCAAACAAGCATTTTTTAAGAGATCAAGGATATTTAAAGTATCAAATAAAAATATTTTGAGTGAAGATGAGAAGGGTTACACAGGCCAGTGAAGCTTTTGCTGAATTCATTATGTCCCTCAGACGGGCAATGTAAGTGGTGATGTGTTACCTCATACTCATGCCTGACTGCTGGAAAAATGCTGCAGAATGGGGCCAACTTCCTGGTAGAGACAGGACATTAAACATGCCATTAACTGCATGGGATAATGTGTCAGAACTTCAACAGTCAGTTCTGGCCCATATCAACTCCAGCTACTCGTTGGACTCTTGCCCCATACTTGGTAAGGACAGTGTTCAGCACCGAGTCCCACCCATACTCCTTACACAACAGAACGTATCTTAACAGAAGGACGCAGCAATGCATACTCAATCCCATAAACCCATTACCAGTGACACTGCATGAAGATCTGCTCTGTTATAATTCAGGATAGATGCTTAATCAATTGCCTTGATTTACTAAGCTTTCCTGCTTTCTAAATGAGTAGCAATACGTAACACAATTTTCAGCCCGTTTTAGAAACCTTGATCATTTACCCCATTAAATCACAAGGAGAAACACAGGCTGTTAGCGGGAGCATGTTCTGTTTCTATATGCAATTCTCTGACAGCAAAATACACCGTAAAAATGCATTTGCTGTTTCAGCTGACATATAACACAATATTCCAAAAGAAAATATTAGCCTTGCCACTGCTACAGCTAGTGATATGTCCCCTCGAATTTAGTACACGCAATAGGCTAGAGGATAAAAACATCCCAAAGATAGCAGAAGAATTTATAAGTCAATGATCTGCTTATGAGGAATGGAGACTGCTGATGCAAGCTGCAGTCTCACTGATAAAAAAATGGATTTCCCATAGCACTGCCGATAGCACTGGGAACTAATTGGCCTGAGTTTACTCCTGCTGACTATCCTGTGTTCGTTCTGGCTTGCTCGGGAGGACCCAATCCATCACAAGCCCAAGCTGCACTGACCCGTAGGCAGCCACAATTAAAACTCAGTTCCTACTTACTTAAAGGTAGAAAGTGAATTTAACCTGATCTAAGTAAGGGAGAGAGAGCTTGAAACCACTTGCAGTCCCTGAGATGTTTTATCACTTCAGACAACCCTCTTCCTTAAGCGGAGCTTTCCATTGCCCACAACCTTTAGGAAAGCTCACACACCGTTTTCGCAGATGGTTTCTCTCCCAGATGAGGGCTAGATATGGCAGGATGCTACAGCAGCTCCAGATCCTGAGGATCAGGCCCACAGCTCTTAAGGAACTCACTGACTTCCTTTAATAAATGCTCTATCTAAAACTAATTACGTGCTTGCGCTCACAGCACTTTTCTGGGCATTTGACAATTTATTTGCCTATGTGCTACAGAAAAGGAATCCAGAAGAAAAAAACCTTGAAATAAGCCATGGGTTGCATTTAGGAGCAGGTTGTGACCATCTGTGGAAATGTAGACACAAGCACACATGGAGTGTGAATCTTTTTCTACCCAGGTGCTTCACAGAGAGACAAGTTTTATGGAGGTTTATAAACACAAGGATAGGGAGGTGGCAGAGAAAGAAATGGCAATCCCAGCAACACGGCTAGCACTTCATCCAGGACGCAACAGGGGATATAAAATTCCAGATACTGTAGAGCTTTCACACCTGTGTTTCCAAGTCCTTCTTCCAGGACGCAACGACAACGGTTGCATATCATGTCTGGCTACAGGGTGAGCCTATCCGTGCCTTGCATCTCATCCTCTTCCTGCCGAGAAACCAGCACTTGTTTATCTCACAAAGTCACAATCTAAAACTCACTCTTCTCATATGGTGCGATTCCACTTTTAGGAAATTACAGGAGGGTTGAATTTGTCTCAGTGTTTTCTAAATGTACAGTACATACAAGAGACAAACTGAACTACTTTAGTATCACTACTGCCTCTAGACAAAAGCTGTACTTAAAGCTGCAGGTCACAGGCAAGTCAAAAGCAGTTTCACAGAAAAGAAATAACAAAGTAAAAAAAAAAAAACAACCTCATAATGGATTTTATTTACTAGCTCTGTATTTTCAGAGGCCTTGTTAAAAAAAAAATTACTTACTTTGAATGCTGAATTTCAAAACTTTGTCTACCATATACTCAGCAAAGTACCCCCAAAATCTCTTATCCTCTAATATATTCTGCAGACTGTGCAGTTTTATCATGCCGAGAGTAGCACTGTTTTTCTCAAAAGGAATGAGTTAGTGGACAAGCAAGTCATCTTTCCATCTGGTCACATTTTTGGCCAACTTCAAATCTCTTTGCACATTCTTGTCTGAACCCTTTTCCTCACACATCGCAAGAAGCGCATGTCCAGTCAGGTTAAGGAAAACAATCAAGCAAGCCAGAATAAATTGAACAGTTCCCTTCTGAAACAGCAGGAAGTAGCTTTGGATGACTATGCTTAATGCATTTCTTTGCCTTAAACACCTGGTCATTGAAAATGTACAAACAGAATTTAGGAAAACAGAAATTGGTGTTTCACAGGCAAACTAAAAAGATGCTAAAAGGCTGGATATACAGACCTCTCCTCTACCTACTATGACACACTTTCACTGCACTGAGGTCCCTTTTCCTTTGTAACAGTCTAGGAGGAGATAGTTTCCTGCAAACTGCAACATGTTTTTTTAGCATCGTGTAGATGCCCACCATTTAGATCTGTTTTAGAAACATACGACATTTCCTGCTCACAAAGTTACACACAGAAAGTAACTACCATTTAGATAAATCAGGACAGGATGATAACAATTCAATAATTGCCCAAATCATAAGGCTTTTATTCAATCAAGTATTCATTCTCTAGATTTTGGTGACAGCTACTGTTGGGGGAAAAGCTGTGGTTAATTGGGCAACTACAAACCCAACACTTATTAAAAGCAGAATTCTTTTAGAGTCAAGTTTCTGGGCTCTGTGACTTCTTCAGAGTGAACATCTACACAATGCAAACTCTGGAAAATTGCAAACCACCAAATATTGAAAAAAACAAATAATTTCAATTTTTCAATGCTGCATTTCAATCATGACCTAGAATGCAGGGAGTAAACATTTTTACTCTAGTTAGGGAAAAAAGAGAGTAAATACTTGAGAGATTGTTGAAACAAATTAAAAACAATACTCTTTGCCTGTTATATACAGGTCGAGAGGCATACCTTGCCACATGCCAGATAACACGAGTTCTGCATAAGACAACACAGCTCTAGGCACTGTTGTTCCTCCTCTTTGCTCTACAAACTTTAAGCTCCTGATTCCCGGAGAAGAGAAGGCTCTGGGGAGACCTTACAGCAGCCTTCCAGTGCCTGAAGGGGGCTACAAGGAAGCTGGAGGGGGAGGGACCTTTCACAAGGGCAGGGAGTGACAGGACAAGGGGTAATGGGTTTAAATTGAAGGTGGGGAGGTTTAGATTGGATATCAGGAAGAAATTCTTCCTGCAGAGGGTGGGGAGGCACTGGGACAGGTTGCCCAGAGAAGCTGTGGATGCCCCATCCCTGGGAGTGTCCAAGGCCAGGCTGGATGAGGCTTGGAGCAACCTGGTCTAGTGGAAGGTGTCCCTGCCCATGGCAGGGGGGATTGGAACTGGATGGTCTTTAAGGTCCCTTCCAACCCAAACCATTCCATGATTCTCAGGTTGTGGTCAGGCCTGTTCAGTAACTCATTCACCAAAGATATTTAAAAGTAAGAAAATTCAGAAAAATTATGGGAAAAAACCATCATCAGAACCTGCCTTTCACGAGAGCCCTGCGCAGCAGTGGAAGAAATGCGAGTGCTGAATTTGTAAGTACAAAGCTCCTGTCTGCAGCCCAGGATCCGGCACTGCGGTCACACGCCGCAGCAGTACATTCACTACTACACCGTGCTGCCCGACAGCAGCCACCTTGTTCTTTTTCCTTGCTATTTCTCCCTGCTTGCTGCAGATAGGCCTGGTTTTATAATTGCTGGGCCCCTGAGGTCAGAGTCACCACCCTGCCATCAGGAGACGTGTGTGAGACTAGGGCAAACCTAAGAGCTTATCAAAAACAATGCTCCATTTTTCCAGCCCTGTTGCCCTTTCCATTAATGGGATTCTGCTTTATTCTGCTGTTCTTTGTGCTGAAATCCCCTGGGCTCCTCAGGCAGTGACCGCTAAATTATAAAATGATTTTGAGAGGTTTGGTTAAATGTACCATCTTGTTACGTGATATCTTTTTATAGGTATCATATGGGGAACACCAGCCCCTGAGGGTGCCACTCTCCAGGTCCCTACTTTGGGCTCTTTCAGACCACGGGATTCTAAGCAGTACTTACCCAGAAAAAATGGCTTTTTTCTTCTTCTTGTTTAAAGTTTATTAATACTGTCACATCAAATCTCCATGTAAAGTGATGCAAAATGTCGTACACTAAAAATAATGTGTTGGAAATGGGTCAGTACAGAAATATTTGCACTGTTACAAACCAGTTTATTATTTCCTCCAGTTTCAAGCTCTTTTAACCCAATTCTCAAGTATACCAAACGCAATGGGGAGTTAAATTCTGATGAATTTTAGGAGAAATGCAGACAGATCTGAGTATTTAGGTCACTGTTAGTGAATTTCTTTTGATTGGATTTAATAATTTTTGTGTAAAATAATTAAAATGCTTGCTTTTGACTTCACCACTCCAGCGCTTATGGTTCCTTACAAGCTGCCAAGGTGCCCACTACGTACTCACAGGGACAGGAGGAAGGAAGGGCATGCGAGAAAGACCACTACTGAGTAATTTAGGCTGAATGGGACCTCGAGAGATCCCTCCACACAAACCAAGAAAAAAGGAGGAAGATGGCTTGGAAGCCTTAACAAACTTGGAAGACATGCAGAGAAAGGAAGATGGCAAAGATGGCTTGACACAGAATGGTTTCAAAGCTGTACCAGGTGTATCAGTTGATAGAAAGAACACAAAGACAAGGAGGGATGTAGCTCTCCCTGTAAAGGCAGAGAGAACAGACATATACAACAAATCGGCTCCCAGGCGGGGGGGGAATTATCCAAAAGGCAGATACATTGCATGAGGTTTTCAGAGTCAATACAACCATACACTGCAGCAGTGAGCTCAGATGCTGCAATGGGAAAGTACCTCTGCTATGAGACGTGTGCAGTTTACTGAAATAAACACAACCAGAGTCAACAATGTCCAAATAGGTGTCATCTTTTCAGTAAATAATTAACATGAAGCTGGAGTATTACTCTGGGAAGTAGCCGGCTCAGGTTGTGCTGGGTACTGAACAGTGACACGCTCACTCCTTCCCAGCAAGGACAGACGCCCATTCCAAGTTATTTACTCCTTTACACTGCACACACACATCCTTCGAGGAATGGCTCCAATCCACCTGGCACCCAGAAACGCAGGAAACAGTGTCATAACATTTTAGAGTTTAAAGTGCAGGCACAATGTGCCAAATTGAGGTAACAGATGGGGATCCAAACATTGCTAAGTGCTACCTAGCAATGCAACATATGCAGCGCCTGGAAATCGTGACATCATCTAGTGAATGAAGAAGTCTTGCACCAGTATTCAAACTGCATACTTAATCAAGACAAATACTGGAAACCAGCAAGGAACAATAGTACCAAAGGTAAGAAAGCTAATAGTGCCGGGAAGAGAAGAGCGTGTCGCGCTGGTATCTCCAGGTGACAGAAGAAGTGCGGACTCTTTGCGGTCCTCATCTTTTTCCCTGTCAGCTTCACCAGTTTTTGGCAGGCGGCTAGACACAACCTGTGAGATAGCTTTGTGTTGAGAGTTTTGGAAGTGTAGGCTTGTATCCAAGAATTTAAGATAAAAAGCTAAGTGGACTAGCAAAATACATCCATCTCCTGGAAGCTAAATATGTGCTGTACAATTTGAGGGTCATCAGTTAGATTTTTTTAATTGTTAAGCATGTATAAATTTTATGCAGTCTTTTATTCATAATATTTGGAAAGATTATGATGAAGAGGAGAAAAATTGGTACAGAATGCTGAACACCCAGCTTGAAAATTCTGGCCTTCAGTAAGAAGATGAAAACACTTTTTACTGATTCAACTTTCATTCTAAACTCATGTAATTTAATCAGATATGTTCACAGCTAGAATTGCTGCATGCTGGAAATCCTTCCTGGCAATATAGAAGCTACCACTTTACCACTCCACAGATAATTTTCTCATTACATTATATACTACAGTTAGAAAAAGCTCAGTTATATTTACAAGCCTACAGTACAACCAGTGATTGTAAAAATATGCATAATGCATAGCTAGCTTGCCCAAGTAATTAATGTGTTTATGCATGCAAAGCAGGTAAGTGCAATAATTGGGTTGCTATGCAAGCTGTGCAAGTGCATGCACAATTCTGCACAGCTAATGTTTTGGGAGGTTTGCCCACTCGGGGAGATTCTGAGGTTCTACTTTGCAATCACAGCCTAGAAAATAAAGATAAGATTATTTCCTGTCCCATAAAGTGACCTAAGCACTAATGCCATTTTCCCAATATAATTAAATGTTAAAAGCCTTTAATTAAAGAATATAGATCAGAGTGAATCATTTCTGACCAAAGCAGGCTTACAATACAGGATGCATTTGTTGCTAAAAGTCTGCATGAGAACAAAGCCATAAAAATGCCATTCACACCTTTTAATTGGTACATTTGAGTATTCCTTTTATTGCTCTGCCAAACCAGCAATGGTACCACTTTCCTTCTGAAAACATTTTCAGACCCTCTAAACTTCAATCCAAGTGCGAGGACGAGAAATGATGGCCTCTGCTTCCCTGAAGTCCCACCCAGAACAAAGCGATTCTTTGTCCTGAAATGCCTGAAGCATACCTGAGGTTTGAATCCAGTTCTCTTTGATATTGTATTTCATTCCATCTCAAGCTCTTAGATAGGGATTTTTATTTGTTTATGTATTTATTTTTGGGATAGGAAATATTATTGGTTCCCTTGACACAGCTGTGCTACACACACTGAGATTACACGACCAAGGAGCCATCGTGGATGGAAAGCGGGCAACAGAGCTGCACTTCCACCTGCTGTAGGGGAGAATAATCCCTATTTCTCACTTTCTCCTTCCCCCTCTGGGCTCTACTCCCCATCAGCAAAATGATGAGTATCCTCTTAAGAATGTATTTACGGATCGTGAACACAGAAAACTACAGTAGGGTAAACGCAGTAAGATTTACAGATAAACTCAAGGCCTCTATAAATCTGGACTACAATAGAAATTAAAGTAAGATAGAGAGTGGGGGGGAAAAGGTTTCTTGAATTTGAAAGCCAAGATTCAGATTCAGCTCGATATTTACAAAGCTTTTGTTACCACTTTCTACAAACATTCAAGCATTCAGGGTTTGTCGCTAACACTGAGGAATAAGGCAGCAACAGATTTCGAGCTTGTAAATAATTTCCAACTGTGTACTCAACTCTAAATTTCAGTTTATACTGTGCTGGGTAATTGTGTAACAGTCGAATACAGACAAGCACAGGATAATACAGAAATCCCGCACCACAAAATCTGGCAATAATTGCAATCCAAAAAGAAAGCAAAACCCCAGAATAACGCATCAAAGACTTTTATGAATACTTCCAAATGTGGAACCACTCATAAGGATTTCGTGGTCAAATCTTTAATACAGAATTCCTCAAAGGAAAATATTTGAATTATTTACTCAGCCCTGATCAAGTGAATAGATAACGAAGTAGATGCAAATAAGTAATCAGAAATACTTCTAAAGTTGCATTCTAATAGTAGGCTACTCCTAAAAAATAGTAATTAATATCCTCCAAGCTGATCAGCATGCATAAACAAGCATGCCAGCTCTCCCTCCATCCCTGCAAGCACAATATGGGTTTACATCTGGTCTCAAGAAGCAACGGGCAGATCTCAAACAGTTGGGCTGTTCAGTTCAGATAAGCGCCCAGAAGCACGGGTTCTTATCCAAAGCTTACTCAACCTACCTGAACCTTTTGGGCCAGCAAAACGAAGCTGGCAGTCTAGTCAGAACAGGCGTTTGCCTAACATTTCTGGCACTTCCTGCTTCCAGTTGGGCTAGAGATACTGCAGGAATAATCTTTCTCTTTTGACATTTCATACTGTCGTAGTGGCAGGAAGCTGGAAGTGTGGAGATGCACAACATAGAGAATGAAAGAGGAAAACATTTAAACAATCTGAAGCAGAGTTTGCAGTGCAAGCCTGGTAGCCAGAAGCTCTACCATCCATGGCAGTACAATCACATAACCAAATTATTGTGGGTTTTTTTATTTATTTTTCCCTTTTAATCCTCAGAAAATTATCACATGGAAAAGCTGCTTCACAACATGAAATCTGAGGGCCAAACTGCCTCTCTCACTCCAACGTTTGAGGGGTACACCCCATCGTCCTCCAGCTAGCAATACAAACCCTAATCTAGCCGAGAGCTGCAGTACCTCGCTAGCTGAGACCTTGCAGAGGCTGCACCCACACTTCCCTTGGCGCACTGCAGCTGGTGCAGGGGTCCTGGTTCCCTAGTCCACATCAATCAAGTAGTGAAGCGGGGTGTGGATGCTGGCTGTGAGGACCACCAACATCTCCGTGCAAAGCAGAGGATGGAAGGGATCTGCTGCACTCTGGGGTCTCAGTGTGCTATGCAGAGATGATGACGCTGGGGAAAGCACCATGCTCCAGCTGATGGAGCCTTCCCTGGAATCATAGAATCATAGAATGGTTGGGGTTGGAAGGGACCTTAAAAATCATCTAGTTCCAACCCCCCTGCCATGGGCAGGGACACCTTCCACTAGACCAGGTTGCTCCAAGCCACATCCAGCCTGGCCTTGAAGACATCCAGGGATGGGGCATCCACAGCTTCTCTGGGCAACCTGTTCCAGTGCCTCACCACCCTCTCCATGAAGAATTTCTTCCTGATATCCAATCTAAACCTCCCTGCTTTCAATTTAAACCCATTACCCCTTGTCCTGTCACTACAGGCTCTTGTAAAAAGTCCTCTCCCAGCACCCCTGTAGCCCCTTCAGATACTGGAAAGCTGCAATGAGGTCTCCTCGGAGCCTCCTCTTCTCCAGGCTGAACAAGCCCAACAATGGCAGAGGAAGAACACATCTCCAGAGTGAGTCGGGAATTTAACTGGTGAAAAATGCAACTGCATGGAACTGGAAGAGTTGACCTTTTCTGCACAAAGTATCTCTGAAAAAACACAGGTTCTTGTGTAAGACCAACGTTTGTGTCAGTGTCTCCTATGATGATACCCATGCACCACCCACCATTTGCAAAGCAGCCATTTACTGACCATGAAGTATATAAAAAGGACTGCTCCTTGGCTAGCCTGTGACTTCACACTAACGGCATGATGCAGAGAAGGCTTTCAAATTGCATGTGAATAAAGAAAGCTATGCCACACCTAAGGACTACCAGGTAGTGCATAAATGATCTATTCTTTATGAGCAGCCAGGTGATCCTAGGAGGATTGGGGGAATCATCTGAGATGCTGAAGTAACAGTTAAGACTAAATCAATAAATGAAAAAACCCCAACACATTCAATGATTTGATTGTGCTGAGAGCATGACAGATTTTCCCCTGGAGATGGGAGACAAGATTTTTCTGGCTGGGAGAGCTCTGAGGCAAGCAGCATGCATGACCAACACGGTCAGCTGGGCAGCACGGTCCAGCAGACCGCGGGAGCCACTCTGAGCCAAGAACTCGCAAGCTCTAATCCGAGATCTGTCACCATTCACTGCACAGCCTTGGGCGAGTTACTTAACCTCCTTGCGTCTCAGTTTCACCATCTGTAGGACTGGGCTAACACTATCTTGGCTAGCAGATAGGGGTATTCGGAGCTTAATTAAGGATAGCTGGAGTGATTAAGTTCCAGCTGCTCAGTTTGTGGCTGCAGAGACTCACTGCCCAGCATCAAGTCCCAGCACTACAACACTCGAGCCAGGCAGTGCCCTCGGAGGAGGGCAGGGAAGGAAGGCACCGCTAAAACGCAATATACAGGTCAGCATCTTCCAACTCCAGCAGCCAGTGTGCTGACTTGGCATTGTGCTCCTCCGAGCCCTTGGCTGACGCGCACCAGAGAAAGCCAGACACTCCCAGCCCGTTGGAGCTGGGAACAAAGCCAGGTCGTGCATCCAGGCAAAGCCCCAACAAGGAGTGGGCTGCCCCTCCACACGTGGGAATCTGGAGCCAGGTACACCATGCTCTGACTGTGTGCTACAAGAGGTGATGGAAACACAAAGGCATGAGAATAGTGATCCATCTGCCCTTCTGAAACACTGCCGACCAGCATCCAAGTGCCCCTGGCCATAAGCCCGAGAAAGATCAGAGCACAGCCTCAGCGCAGGCTGGCTGACACTTGCTTGGGGAGCTGCTTGGTCAATCCCACCCAGGAGATTAATCATGGACTGGGGCCACCAGACATCACCAGAACTGAAAAACTGAGGGCTCTTGGTGAAAAACCTTTGCCAGCTCCAGTTTAGCTGTTGCTTATCCCACCACATATTCCCTTTAGTCTTGAGCTCAGTGCCTGAACTCCCTCACAGAAGTCTCCCCACTCCTGTTCACTGCATCCCTCCGCATCATTTTGATTCTGGCAAATACACCTCCTTCTTCCCATACATTACCCCACTTTCCAGGCAGTTTACAGTAAACTTTTGGTGGTCATCAAATATCCAGAAAAACAGAGCCCATCTTTCAGCTTTTCTCTGGAGACAGTCCACTTAAAAGAGGTGTTCATGCCCTTTTCAGTATTTATAGGACTATTCAGGCTAAAGAGGAGCCATATATATATCTAAATAGGCATTAAGTGCATCTTTGAATAAATGTCAAGGTACAAGTGATTGAACAAGTTGCAAGGAGACTCTTTAGCAGGAAAGAGAAACTATTTCACATGCTATCAGTAACCACTGCATCAACAAAGAATGAAAATAAGAGGACACAGTAAAATGGCATGGTTGCAAGTTAATTCCCATAAATCCAGCAGCCAGCTTTATTTCAAAGATCCATGTCTAGAGTCAGGTGACACAAAAGAAATTCCTTTATCTATATAAAACTTTTTTTTTTTTAAAGCCTTTCCAGTGCTCCAATTCCTTCCTGTGACCTTTTTAGCATGACAAATCCATTTGCATCTTCCAAAAATTGAACCTGGTCAGAAATGCACTCCTCTCCAGGACTCATCTGTAAGAAATGAGCACTTTGATTTAGGAGAGACTACAGAGCACTTGCCTGTTACTGGCAGCACAGTCGGCCTAGAAATAAGCATCAGTATTTGAATCTTTCACATCACCTGTATTAAGGTCTATTCCTGAACAGCCTTTGCCCACTGGGAAGAAAAACTCCCAGACATGACACACTGAACCAAAGCAGCTCATGCATGAAAATCTTTGTCACCTTGCTTTTTTAAAATCTCTTTAATGTCCTGTCATATATGCTATCTGACTTCTGCAGACAACGCAGAGCCGTGTCAGACCAACCCACACAGGGCTGCAGAGAGCGGGTCAGGAAGACCAGTCTCACAGGTACAAAACACCATGATGTATTGGTGCATGATTGTTTGTGTTGGCTGGTATCACCACGACACTGAATTTTGGGTGTCGATTGTTACCAACCTATCCCAGACACGGCCAAATACTGCGTTGCTGACTGATCCCCAGCAGGAGCCAGCTGGAGTTTTACTGGAGCAAACACCAAGAAAGGATTGCAGTATCTGGCTCTGAGTTTTCACAAACAACTTTATTTCTCTCTGTGTCCTGTGACCTAGGTAATGAAATAACATCTAAAACTCAATTTGGGCATCTAAAATACAGATCTGGTTTTTAGTATGCAGACATTTGTGGTATCACAGATTTAATACAGTAATGACGCAACAGATGTTTAGGAAATTGTGTACACTAGCTGATGCTGAATGACAGAGGATTCATATTTTAGGTGTTTAGGATTCATGTTTTAGGGTTTAAGCATGACACAGCCAAAAAGTTTCCTGTTTGAAGATGAGTAATGAAAGCCTCTCTGCTTTGCCTCCACGGCAAATTAAACAGTTGGAAAAGTCAAAAGTAAATCTCTCCTCCATAGACAATGATTTCCAATGACCCAACTTCTCTGCATGTTTGCACCATGCCACAAGACCTTTCACTCTGAAGAAGTAACTCCAGACTTGCATAAATCTAAGATCAGAGCCCAGCCCAAGTGAGGCGAGACAACCGCACCCTAAACCACCACATCCTTTAACTGCACTTTCTTACAGAGTGATGCATACCACTGGATTACAGGAGACTATTACCATTAGGAAGCAGAATTCAGTATAACAAAAGGTGGCAAGACTGAGCCCAGATTGATCAAGAAGATTTAACTTCAAATTGACAATATTGCTGAGCAGAGAGGCAGGCAGCGCAGGCGTAATTTGGTTTCCTCCAGCACCACTCTAAATGATGGCTATCAGTATTCCAATCAGCGGCTGATAGTTTTATTTCCCCCATGAGTTTCTCCAGGTCATCCCTGACAGTTAGAAAAGTGCTTAGTCGTTTGGGTTGCGTTGAGCAGATGGTTACTGATCAGAGATTAGGAGCAGAGCCTGGGGTCAGCGGGCTGCCAAACAAACTCATCCAAAGGCTGTCTATTACGGTCACCCCTGGGACGGCAGTTTGCTGACCGCTACAGACAGGTGACTCGCTGGGCAGTGCTACTGTACACGGCCAGGCCTCTCTACAGTACAGCCAGAGCTTGCCTGATATATAATTTATATCCCTGTGATTTTGCTGCCTGGTGCTACAATATCACTTTTGGCTTTGGGTCACCCGGAATAGACTTTTGAAGGAAATCGAGGGCACACAGAGGTGGTGGAAGAGAATGATTAAAAACCAGCACATCCTAGCTCTGCAAGAGCCGAGTCCCCACAACTGTGCTTAAGCCAACTCCTATTTTTCAAACCTCAGATCAGGATGGCAACAGCCATCTCTTTTCATAGGCTGATTAATTTTCCAAGAAAAAAAGAGCAGAGAGAGGCAAGATTAAAAACATCCAAAAATGGTGGGACCAGGGTATTGTGGATACTGCTATGCATGGTGCTACCTGTTTTCTTTTTCCATCTGTGGTTCGAAGGCGAGATTTTGCACTGACCTGACTTTCATGGAATGTACATGCATATAAACCAGAAACAAGCCCCATCTTTACAATTCTGGATTCTCTGAATGGTGCTTATTTTTACCGAAAAATAAGGACTGACTGTTTCAAAGCCATGTGTCTATATTGGTTTTGATGTAACACCATAAGATCCTAGGCTAAAACCTCTTTTTACTGATAAAGGTGAAGGAACGAAGCTGAGCTTTCCCTCTAGTACAAGATTCATTTTAAACAGCATTTCTCATACTACTACAATACAACAAGAACTATTCTAAGGACAAGAGCCAAGCGTCCGGTACATACCATACAAACCAACCCCAGGAAGCCATGCCCTCCAAACCTGTGTCTACACAGAGCAGACGAAAGGAGGAAGGGGAAAAAAAAGTGGACGGAAGTAGGTTGCCAAAGGGAGCCTGGAAAGTCACCTACAGACTCATGACCCCTCTCCTAGTGTCTTCAAAACCATCTGCACCATGATAGCAAGCAACTGTTTGCAGTCACCTTGTTTCAGGGCGTAGAAAAATAAAGGGAAAATATATCAAGCCATTTTACACTTTGGAAGAGGAGAATCTTATTTCCTCACATTACAATATCCTACAAAGAACAGCTACATGTTGCTTAGATACGGTACTACACATACGAAAATAGGTTCCTAACTGTTTTCAATTACGAATTACAAAACATTAGTTTGGGGACACTTTTAAGTCTTGCTTACTTGATTCCATTTTAATCTACTTTCTCACATGAGCTTTAATTTGTACATGCATTTAATTATGCACTTCTGTGACACAATATTAAGTCAGATCTCAACCCTGCAAACACTTACATGCATGGTTAACTTAAGGTACATACAGCCTTACTGAGAATTGATGTATGTCGGATTGGAATGATCAGGGTTTCATTGTTTCCCATTTATAGTAATGTTTGCCTCATTCATTCCTATTATTCCTTGATGTTATTTCATCGATTTATTTTGACATTCATGCATTTAAATTCAAATGATGTATTGCTTTGGAAATAAAAGACAAAACTCTTCGGGAATTTAACGCCATGAAAATGAAAGTTCTGGACTTCTAAAAGAGGAAAATCAGAAGTTATCTTCATGCCAGAGAAGCACTGAGAACTATTTTACAGTTACAGCTTAAAATCTGTTTGGAATTATCATGACAGCAATACAGCTTCTCTCTTTGCAGCATTGTTTGTGTGGAAAATAGATCGCTCGGGCTCTGAACCTGGTCCTCTTAACGATGGTCACCCTTCATCATCTCCACCAAGCAAAAAACCTCAGGAATGTTCAGAAAACTAGAAAAAAGGTGGCTATACTTCATAGATAAACTACATTCTAATGTTATAACCTACAATATTACCAAGTAGTGCTTGGTTTGGAGTCCATGATAAAACTCACTGCTTCCGAGTCCTGAACTAGCAAAATAGTGCATCTGTTGATAAAGAGCTTCCCCGATGTTTAGCAACCTCTGTGCAAAATTCCTGTCCACTGCAAACAAACATCTCTAACTATATTTAGGACTCCAAATGTTTTCAAGTATTTGGTACTGTGGCTTCGAGCAATCGTACAGGACAACCTACAGCGACCAGTCAGCAGGATTTCCTTGGAAAATACCAGTGAACTTTAATGGACAACATGCTGCACTAGCAGGGGCAGCACACATGTGGCTTGAAGTCTCGAGAACTAGCACAATTCCCAAGTACATTCTCAATTTAGGCTTTGTACAAATTTCTTCTTTCTTGCAATCTTGGTGATACTGGAAACTTCCACATTCACTCTGGGCTTTCACTTCTTTTTGCGTCAGTTATTAAATAACCCTCATCCTCCTCAACACATGGGCAATGCCTCCTGCACACCAATTCGGTTCCCACCCACTGTTGGTATAGGTGACCCAGAGCAGCTGTCACATTACGTGGCAATAGCTAATGTCATGTTTTATCTCAATAATTACCCTGAAACTTGCACTACCTCAGCAGCAACAACACATAACCAAAAGCCCAGCTCTGGCCAGAGAATTTTGGTGCAGTAAAGCTGCCATATTTCTGTGCAGGTTTTCCCCAAAAATAAACATGTACACAAGCACTGCACAGGAAGCAACAGCCCTGCTACGCACGTTCAGGTGAACCATTTAACAGACAAGCTCCTGAGGATGAATTTTCCTGTAATAAACTGATAAAGCATTGGAGGAAGGCTGGATGGATTTCGGACGGTAGGTCAGCTCACACCTATTGCACAGGACCTCCTACCACAAATACGGAAAATTTGGAAGTGATTAAAAAAAAAACCCACAGAAATCAAACATCTTTGCGGACAAATACACTGAGGTAGTAAAAGGAGGCACGTGCACTGAAACCGAGAGAAATGGAAGTGTTGTGGTGTGTTAATTGAAGTATCGCTATGCTGCTTTCTCCAAGCCAGTAGAACATTAAAGGAATTATTTCTCTTTGTTTCATCAGACAGACAACCCTAAGCAGTGACTTTTGTTTGCAGGAGAAGCACCAGACTGTGCCTCTCTATAAGCCAGAAAACATTTTGAAATAACCAGTACTGCTGACCACAAACAGGGTGGACACGAGCTACTCTTACCAGCTTTTCCTAACACTGCAGTCCTGCCTTTTCTTGCTGTGGCTTACCCAGCACCCACGGTTCAGTACCATCACCAGGCTCCTCAACAAGAACCCACAAAACAGAAACAAAATACCAGAACTTTTACCACTAGTCGGCTGCAGAAATGAAAAATGAATCGTTACACATTTCTCTTTCTTACTCTGAAGTTTTTCAAGCAAAAGCACAGCAGTATTTGATATGTTGGGGGGAGTTCTTTTAGTGCAGTTAATAAAAACATAGATTCTGAAGCATAAGCTACAGCAAATAGAAAAAATGTGTGTCCATGCACTACCAAATACCAGCCAAAGCTGTCAATACATACTATTTGCCAGAATTACTACTTTGAGTATATTTTGTTTATACCTTGAACTATGTGTTGGCAACCTTTTGAGGTAGAATTTGCTTTTGTTCCCTAATCTCCAAAAGGTATTTCAAAGCAATCTAATTCTACTGATGCAAACGCTTGAGCATACAGTGTATTTTGCTTGAGTATTTACAAATGTTTTTCTTATTCATGAAGCACCTCGTAAGCACGAACTTGTTTGAACAAGTATTCCCGGAAAATGAAAAATAAGTTACAAATGTGATTGTTCATTAAACCCTTTTCATATGCAATATTCAAAGAGGAGTTCTTTTAAAGGTGTTTTGAGAATTAATTCATCCATTTTTATAGTGCCACAAAGGTGTAACACTGCTATCTAAGTGTTATTACACCACCAGGGTCTAAGCGTGCTTGTGGCCCGTCTTTGGAAACATTCATCCTTGCACAGCTGAAAGGAGAAAGCCAAAGCAGCTAGAGAAAAGACAGCTGAAAATCTGTGTAACCTATTTTTTTCACCCAAATATTGCTTTTAATGTATAATCAATCTTTATGGTCTGTTGCTGCAAGGAAGGTGTAACAGAATCAAGTTTTCTTACAATTGCAAGTTGTATGAATCTTTCAAAAACAAGATTATAGCATTCTTCATTCCAGATCAGTATTGATTATTCCTTAAGTTACATATAAATTGCTTTTAGTCTCAGACGTTTCATGTCATACGAATACACTTAATAACAGGAAATATCCCTTCTACCACACACACTAACAATGTCATCCCACTTGCTGGCCTCATTTATCGAGAGAGCATTCCCTTCCTTTTCTCATATGTTATTTCAAATATATTTTAGATAACCTAAACCAAATATATTTTAGCCAACCTGTGTATCCTATTTTACTCTTGTTACAGTGATCTGTGTAGAACTTTCCAAGAATAAAGTATTTTGTGACACACAACTTGGGGTTCCTGACCAAAAAGCCATTGCTTTTAATGCTGGTATTTCCCCACTTAAGGGCTGAGCCCATTCTGAAAACACATTACTCAAACTCTCTCAGCAAGAAGCTGTCGCAGTTCTCACACAGAAGCAGAATTCAAATTATTTATACCAAGGAAGGAGTCATGAATCATGTAGGAAACAAGTCAGAGGAGGCTGCCCAACACTAAGTGCTGCAGGGGCGTTTGCCTGGCTGATTTCTACTCACTGCCCTGGAAATCCACACATGGGTGGAAACGGGTTGAAAACATGAAGGTAAGTGAAATCTCTGCTTGATCTTTCTGCTGTTTTCTCTCTCCTTCCAAAATAGTCTTTAAATAAATAAATAAAACCCCCGCAACAGTGAAATTCATGTTCTCAACAGATTGGACATAAGACATAGGGCAAAGAGCATGAAAAGTAACAAGTCACTTGGATGAAAATGAGGAATTCGGCAGCTTCCCCTTGGTTGGCTACTCAGTCAGAATGGTGTGGGTTTGCTGCCTCTAATCTGGTCTTCAACCACCGCAGCTTTATATGTGGCCAACGCAAGGGTCAGTTTGATCATCACTCATTGGAGCTTATTTCTGCAAAGGCAAAAGTTCCCTTTGCAATAAAATGTTTTGTGTCATCTTTCGTGGGTCTAAACCACCAATTACTTCTTACATTTTATCTCAGCATTTAATGCTTTTTAAGTTTACATTTCAGTTGGGATGATTAACTTTAAGAAACAAAGTAAACTGCATGCGCTTTTTTAGCCCCTAAGGACAGTTATTGCTTAGAATATAACTGCAAAGATATTTTTACATTGTAGGAAACTGAGTATAATGTATATTACAGCTCATTTTCCAACACTGGATTGCATCATAAATACACTTTAAGCTGCCAGTGTTAAAATGATAGCGGAAAATTAAAACAAGCATAACCCACATTATTTAAGATGGATTTTATAGCCGAGTAAGAACCAAAACGAAATAAAACCACAGCATTTGCGTCCAAGAAAATTTGGTAGAAATAATATGAAAAACTGTTAAGGATAAAACCTACTTAGCAAAAAAAGTAGATGAAAACATTTGCCATCTGTTGAGAACATGGAACTGGTTTCCCTATTACAAGCAGTAATCTTAAAACCAGGGATTAATATCCGTAATAACGTCACCTCCTGCAAGTCCAGGCAGAAAGGTTCAGAGCTCGGTTGGTCTGCAGCAGCCCCCAGCCCCTCGCAGAGCCCAGCCATTCTCCAGGAATTTGGCCTGGCCACAGATGTCTTCTAACGCTTTCACGCCGGCTGGGGAGCAGAGCCTGCTAATCAGGAGGTGGAGATTCAAATGTCAACAAGTCTCTCTAGCTCACCCGGGATTGAGAAAAGACAGAAATTGGCTGGAAACCGCTGGGTTTGGGAGTTTATTCTGGTTTGATTGTCTGTTTGGTTGCTTTTTTTTCCCTTAAAAGATGAAAACATTAATTCACCTCAAGCCCAAATTAGTTTTTGTGGCCACTACTCCTAGGAGACAGTCTGGTAAACCATGAAGGCTGAGGAATATTTCTTTTAAAACACTGATGCATAGTTGATCAACATTATATTTTCTTTTCACATATATACAGATATACTTAAAAGATGAATGAAAAAGATTAATGAAAAAAGTACTGCCTATAATTAGACATCCTTCTCAGTTTTAACAATGCACGAGCACATCACACAACACAGCACTGATTCGTGCCATTTTTCACCGAAGGAGAGAACGGAACATTGTCATGCTGAAGCATACGTAATTAAAATATATTAGTCTTGTCTTATGTGCTGATGTTGGTCCCAGAGATCAGAAAGGTAAGGAGGAGTTTGAGTCTCTAGACACTGATTTTTCAGAACACTGACAGGACTCTGTCCAGCAGCCTGATTTTACATCAATAAACCTGACTGCTGCAGCAGCAAAACAGAAAAGCTACAACTAGTTCAAGACTTCTAGCAAAGGATGGATTTCTGTCTTGACATCAAACTAAATTACAGTTATTTAATAACACATTATCAGGGTGGGTATTCTTTGCATTTTTCATCTGTGTCCTTAATAGTCCAATGCATATTTTACTGTTTTCTATCCACTACCTCCAAAATAACTTTGAAAAACTATTAGAATTTGCCATGTCAGGTATAAAGGGAATCAGATACTGGGATTTTACAACAGTGTGAAGTATTACAAAACATCACTATCAACACAAAATACTGGAAGGAAGTGCACAGAGTCTTTCATTGATCACTGAAAGCATTTATCAGGGCAGAATCAAACTTCTAACACTCCTTAAGCATGTGTTAAGAGACCACTGCCAAAGAAAAAGTTTTGGGGCTTGCTGAATTTTTCAGCTGACTCAGGGTAGCAGTTATTTTTTTTGTAAAAGTTCATGGTCAGTAAGATTCTCACCTTTGCAAATCAGAAATTCACTACACAGTCTCGCCCTGACAGAAACAGGGTTTCTTTTACAGTACATTCCTTCAAAAAGAATTCTGTATGGATTTTAATTCCCATTTTACCACTGTGAGGTGGTTTATTTTCTTCCTTCAGAAAGAAGGTCAGTGCCTTTTATTCAACATAGTTAATAATGATTAACATAATAATTCTATCATGTGTGTATCATAAAATCAATGGCTAATTTATAAAATTATCCTATTTGTTGTTTCATGAAGCATATTTTCGTTCCTTAGTCAAATGCTATGTTGTTCTAACAGTTAAAATTAATGCCATGTCACTCATAATTAAACTTCTCATATTTAAAGGTAGCTCATCAAAGCTGAGCCTGATTTGGTATTCCCCAAGACTCATTCGGAAATAACGTTCTTGAATAAACATACCTCCAAGGCTGTACCTTCCTTGCTATTAAATTTGATCTCATCTTGCTTCAGAAAAGTGTCTCCATTTGTAAACTGAACACAAGTCTTAACCACCACCGATCTCCGGTGCATCTCAGCTTCAGATTTACGTTTATTCACTATTACAAATACCAGCTTGCTCAGTGAACATGACCCCCAAAATATTTTTATTTACACGGTACTGTGCTTTATGGTCTTTAAAATATCGCCTAAGTTGGTGTATACTTGAGTGAATGCTCCCTACATTTTTTCCACCTTGGAGGCACTCACAATCTAGGTAATTTTGACAGAAATCACTGTGTTTGTTAAGACTTCTCTCACTTTTCTGTATCTAACTCAAAGACCCTAAGCAGAAAATACACAGGAAAAAGGGAGTGAAAAACCATTTTATGTTATAATACAGAATATTTCATTAGTATTTCACTGGTTGGGGTAAACAGGGTGAAGAGAATGAAAAACCCAACCTGAATGAAGAAAACATTTAAAGGAGAGGAAAACAGGTAAAGTAACCTTTCTCATACCAACTGCCATTACTTGACATACAGGAAACAGGCACATATCCAATTAAAACGCAAAACTCCTGAGTCTGTCTAATGCATAATAATAATTTCTTGCCTCCATCCTCATCCACCACCTGTAACATACTGGCTTTGACCTTCAGATGCTGTAAATTAGGGTGGGTCCATCAAAGCCACTACACAATGACTTCTACCCTTCTTAGCGTCTTCTGGCTGTTTTGCGCTCATCCCCTTTGCATTCCTTGTAAACGCAAGTCAACCACTTTTATGATGAGCAGAGTTCAATAAGGGCACCGTATACTACACACCATCAAGAACGGGTCACCACCCTTCCCCATCACACCAACAGTTCCGATAAACCCCAGGCAGGTGGTGGACTCGGGAAAGCACAGAGTATCCTCCTGGTCTTACCGCTGGCGTGCTTCAGGGTATGAAGGACCATGGGCTTTGGATAACCTTTTCTTTCATAAGAACAATGTTACACTCCATTTAAGCAAATCCACAACTAACAGTCATTACAATCACAGTGCAAGTAAACACAAAAGTGGCACATAATGCCAGTTTCCTGTCAGAAGTGCAAATGACCTGAGGAATTAAAATAAGTAGCAACACATTAATAGTTAATTCAGAATTCACCATAACAATACTAATTATGGCATGTCATGTGGTATTATTGAGAACATAATACGTGCTTCTACAGGAAATCAATTGTAATTCACCAATTAATGTGCTGTTGTGAAATGTGTTTTTACCACTACCAGTGGAATTTAAAGCCTGATTTAAATCTTCACCTCAGTGACACGTTTTCTGAAAGCAGAGAGTTTAGACAGATTTGACAGCAATTTTATCTACACAAGATACAGGGCTGAGTTTCTCAGCTAAGTAGCCTACAGGGAGAGGGACCAGAGTTTTGTCGGGTATTTCAGAGACCATGTGCAATTCTTCTGAGGCTTATCTCTCATCTCCTAGCTAGACCGAAGGATCTAAGAAATCCCTCTCATTCAAATCAAATATCAATCCAACTCCTATTGTTCCTTTCCTTATCAGAGGTGCAATCCCCTTGATAAAGAAGGATGCACGGTACTTCTTTAAGCACTTATCAATACTACAGCCGCAGCAGACAGCGGGCTGCTTCGAGGCTATCCATCTCTGAGCAGCACAGACTGACAGAGGGTAGAAAGCCTGCACTTATGAAAAGCAAAATATTACTGCAAGGCCATGGGTGGGTTTTAGTTACACTTTCAGTCCACAAACTCTGAGGTTTATCTGAGGAGGGAGTCTCATATCGCTGCCACAGGAATGCGTAAGAGCAGCGAATATCCTGTAGCAGGGCAGATGTGATCAGACTGCAGGTGAGGAACAAAAACTTCCTGGGAATCATGAGCAGAACATTCCCACAGTCGTTTACAACCCTCAATATAGCTGATGTTTACCAGGATGTTTGGAGAGCCTGACCCTTTGATGCCTCCCCCTGGGCAGCACCTTCAGGGCACTGCAAGTCACAGCAGCCCCCCACTCTCCCATGGGGGTGAGGCCAGCACAAGTCCTGTTTCCACACAACAACATGCAAATGCTATCACCTTAAAAAGTGCAGACCCACAAGTTCATTATTCAGTCATTCAGGGGAACATTAATACAAAAATCACTTATGCCTGGAGGCCTATGCAGATAAGAAGTCAAAGAAAAAACCTCTGAGGAGTGGTGATTTCCCCTGTGGTGTCTTCTCCCTCCCGCACAAAAGGTGAAGAATTCAAGGGCACAAATTAATTGCCCAGTGCACGAACAACCTGTGTCATCATACACCCTAATTCAAACATGTCATCCTTTTAAAAAACACTTGATAGAACACCTTAATAAAACTGTGGCTTTATTAAGCCCACCCCTTCCTTCTAAAATCCCATCCCTAATTCTCTTTTCAACTGCTCATACGTCTGGATCAAAGAAAAGATGGATTTTAGTGTATTTTAAAAAATGCTGAGCTTGGAAGCTGTTCCTAAAAATTACTAATTGTGTCCAGCTAAATAGCTGAATCACATTTTTATTTAAGCGGGGAAACAGCTCTGTTTCCCTCCCCTAGAAATCCCATCTCCAAACTTTAAACAGAGCAACACCTACACAGCAAATGACAAAGAAGCTGCTTTGGTTAATCGCTTCTTCAGGTCCATGGGTAGATTTGCCATAACAAAGTCACAACATTTTACCTCAGATCAGAGGCCTGCGGATTCTGCCCAGCTCCCTCCTCCCCCTCCTCAGCAGGGGTGCAGGAAGGGGCAAGGCTGACCCTCCACCTCCCACCAAAACACTCCTGCCCACCTCTGCTGACATGTCTGTGGGATTTTAGGCCAAAAGACCATTTTCCCACTCTTACCTCACAGGAACAAGGTGGCCACGGCCTGCCCGGAGCGAGAACCTTGCAGGCCGACGCTGACACTTCAGGAGGGATCCCGAGAAAAGAAGAAAATGGACCTTCAGACTCAGCAATGCTGAGGGGAAAACCACACCAAACCATTCCATTCATTAAAGGAGTCTAAGGAAGCTTTTACCACAGGGTGTTTTCTTCCCCAGAAATTGATGAACCAAGTGAGCGGGGAGGCACTGGGACAGGTTCCCAGAGAAGCTGTGGATGCCCCATCCCTGGATGTCTTCAAGGCCAGGCTGGATGAGGCTTGGAGCAACCTGGTCTAGTGGAAGGTGTCCCTGCCCATGGCAGGGGGGTTGGAACTAGATGATCTTTAAGGTCCCTTCCAACCCTAACCATTCTATGATTCTATGAAGTCACAGAAGATGCACTAAATTGGCCCTGTGATCAGAGAACTGTGACAAAGCAGCCATATTTCATGCTTTCCATGCTGATCCCTTAACAGGCCTGAGTTTCCGCCCTATAAAACAAGCTAAACAGGCCTTTCTCACTGCAGAGAGCTCTGAGGCAGTCAGAAGAGGACATTCGTCTCTGTGTAGCAGTAAGTGGTGCCAGGGCAGCTCCAACCACACCATCTCCACCAAAAACAGCTGGTAGACACAATACACTGTCCTTGAGCCAGCCAAAATTTTATCACCGAGTTTCCTCAACATCCTCTGCTCACAGAAAAGTTGCCTCGCCACCTTTCTTTGGAGAATTTTCCTTTTTAGCTCCATCTTTCAGACAGGCACACTTATCATATTCAAGGCTAGCCCTGCAAGCAGGATGTAAATCACTTTACCAGCTCAGCTGCCATGTATTTAATAACTTATTCACAGCTGCAGGAGGGAAAAAAGGTAGGATTATATGGGGGGGAGACAAAGAAGGATTATAATTTCCAAGAGTTCTACAGGACTTTCCATAAATACTTTGATTAAGTATCAGGGTGGAGGGAAAACCCTTCGTCACACTGCAGAGGCTAACCTGGAGTCTGAGTTAAAATCATGTCGGTGGTGTCTGATGCTCCTTGTGTGCGGGAGGGAAGAGCTGCTCATAAGCAAGAGCAAGAGAAGGGAAAGTCAGTTTGCTGGAAAAAAAAAAAAAGATTTTGTTTGTCAGACAGAGCTGTAGTATTGTCTGCAAATGCCAAGGAGGGCAAAACTCTCTGAAGACATGTCAAGCCCCTGATCCAGCTGTCAATTGTTCTCGTAGGCAGAAAATGAAGGATGACATGTGAAATGAATTCGTACAGTGCTTGCACAGAGGAAGCCCTTCTCATCCTCCCCGGCCAGCCGCTCCGCAGCCAGAGGCCGGGAGGAGAAGGGAAGAGCTGTGCAGACTTCGCTATTAGCATGATTGACCTAATATTGGATGACTCCGTACCCAAGTGCTTATGCGAAATAATAAGCCTGGCTACTGAGCAATTATTAAATACAAGGAATTGTTAAATCCTTGCATTGTACATATTCTACAGGAAATTAATCATTTTGAACTCGGGAGAATACAGTTTTATAAGAAGAGAAGAAATAGCAAATACACAATAGGGTATTTAAATGCTAATACAGTCAAACAGTTTAAAGCATAGCATACATTTTAATATTGGTTTACTGAATACTAATTAAGCTCTGCTAAGTAGCAGTAAGTAGCATTTATTATGATTTGTTGAAAGTATTGATCCAGATACTGACAAGTACAATTCCCTCTTTCTGCATATATCCTTAAAAAAACGTATTATCAGATTACCAGGTCTTCTTAAAACATGTCTCCTTTTCAATATTCTGTTGCAACTATCAGTGGCAGCTTGATGTTATAGCCCAGTATTATTTCAGCTCAATGGTGTGAAGCAAAGAGAGATTGTTATCTGTGATCTAAAATTTATTCTCCTTTACTCCAAGGCTGATAACTTTGCATGGTTTTTTGCATCTGGTCACACGCTAGACTATATGGGATGGAGAAGAGTCTTAAATAGCCATTCCCTGTGTTTCATCAGCAGAACTAACGCTATAAAAACAAATGGATCATCCTGCATCTAGAGGCATTCAAAGTGGTGAGCCCTGCAACAGGCTGGCCGCACTGCTCAGCGCTCTGCAGCACATCCATCCCCACGGTGGGTCAGCCAGGTATTCAGCCTCACGCCTGACTACGCAACAGGCTGGCCGCACTGCTCAGTGCTCTGCAGCACTGAAGATCCATCCCCACGGTGGGTCAGGCAGGTATTCAGCCTCACGCCTGACTAACTCGGGGCACATAAATTCCCATAGGACTATAGAGAAGGAAGCACTCCCATAGCCTCAACACCTCGTGTCCACGCCCTATTTGAGAACTACCAGCCTGTGGGAAATCCATTGATTTTAATTAAAAGAAACTCCCAAACAGCATGAAATAAGCAAAATTCAACCACGCTGCTACTAAAGCTGTTTGGGATAGAAATTAGCACAGAATTTGTCCTCTGTCCCATACTACACAGCCCTTCTAAATGCGTCAGTCAACAACTGCCACAAACACAAAGCAATTAATTCTTAAAAATAATTCTTATTAGTAGCCTTCAATTTGATTGACATACAGTACCTGCTGCATTAAATGCAAACTAAATATGCAGTTAGGAAATTCAATTTAAAGCTTTTCTGTTTTCTTTTATCTGTTACATCAAAAATATCAAAAAAAGTAGTAGCTTTATTTTTTTCTAACGTAAATAGAATTGACTTAAGGGGAACATGAATGCAACAGAAGATTCAACTCTATTAACTTTTACAATTTTGCTGCAGAAATTGTTTCCCTTGATATTTTAATTTCAACTTTGCTGATCGCAAAAAGAGGCAAGGTCAAAACCTCTTGCTGATGTTCCTCAGACTGCACAGGATCACTTAGCATAATTCAAGCAGTTGTAAAAAATTAGTACTGCATGCTACAATAAATTGGTTTATGTTTGTGTCTCTAATGTAACAGCATTAGGGTAAAAGAAAGTACCATTTCTGTACTTTGGCTGAAATAAACATTACAAAAGGACAATTTACACTTCCAAGATTACTTGTAATCACACAGTGTTTAAGAAATTATTTCAGTCTAGCATTATTCTGCCTTATAGCTGTAAGTAGGCCATTCACTAAAATATCTAAGCTGTTTTTCTTAGCAGCAACAAATCAGCAATGTTTTACAATTCATTTTTATCACTAAAGTTAAAGAGAATAGTGCTGTGTTTACACTGTCAGGAGGGTAATGTATCATGGCTGTGAAAGTAAGAAAAGAACCTGACGCTGATGAAATAAGCATCATCTTCGCCTGTTAAAACTTGCCTGTAGAAACTTTACAGCCAGAAACATCCCCTTTTGTATCAGTCAACTCAATGCAAAAAACCTCCCAGATTATAAATAGTTCTCTAATAATTTGCAGGTGAAAATTCACACCCCCCTTACCTACTGTAAAGGCATTCAGTTATATACAATTAACACGCTACTTCGTGCAAGCAAAATGGTCAAATCCTCTTCCTACACTCCCACTTCTACTTCCTTTTTGGAAGAGAAGTTATTCATGGAAGGGGATGCACAGAGACAAAATGGTTTTGAAGGGAACGGCAAAAAGCTTTAAGCCGAATCTCCTGTTTGATTACGATTATATGCAACTGGAAGTCAGTGTGGTAACCCCGAAGCCAGTCAATTCCAGTACTACAGGAATACTGCCAAAGCAATCCAGGTTGCTGACTTGGCCTTGAAGCTGAGAATATATAAAACCATTTTACACCCTATCATACTGCGGGAATGGGTACTTGCACCCATAGATGAGGCAGAAATAACTACACAGCATGGATTAAATCAGCTGGTTGAATATTTACCAAGAGCAAATGGCCTTCAAATGAGAGGTAAAGCTCCTGACAACAGTCTGTCCCCGAAACTGGGAAGGAGTTTGGGTCCTGTCGGGTTCATGCACAGAAAAGACTTTCCTTCCATGGGCTCCAGCACAGAGCAGGTACCTGCCTGATGCTGCTCTCCGTGGGGCACAGAAGCAGTGGTGGCTGCAGATGGACCACAGGAGTGAGACCGGCCCCTGTTTCCAAAGAGGAGATGTGATGGAGAGCCCTGGCTGGAGTGGACTATACTGCAAAATCTAGGGTACGGCCATACTTTTAAAAATAAAACCCAAACAAACAGACAATAAAGAATGAAACATCGAAAAAACACGTCAGAGCTATGAACAGACTTCTAGAAGCTGCAGTGAAGGACGAGCTCTTCTTTGATAGAAGCTACACGTCTATTTACAGCCCAGTATTCATACATGGTGCTGAGACATGCTGCTGAGCAGGTGCAGCATCCTTAAGTCAGGAAGATTGCTTTCTGGTCCAGAGCAGGATGGGTGGAATGTGGCTCATTTCCCTTGTTTTCCTTTAATGTATTCACACGGAAAGTCCCCCGAGGGAGCAGGCACTAAGCTACAACACCAAGGCATGGGCTTACAATTCCAGCGATGCTGATGTAGAAACTTCTATTGAGCTTAAAATGTCCCAGACCAGCTCCAGCTTTCTTAGATTCCTGTTTGAACTTCAGGTTCTCCCCTCAGCACTCATTCCCACCAAAGCTCGCTCAGAGTCACCAGCGCTGCAGACAGAGCAGCAGCTAGCAGGGGTGTGAAGGCACATCTCCAAGAGCACCTCCAAACGCAACAGGCTTAGTCTTGGATGGAGCACAGAAGACAAATGAGCAGGTGCTGTGGCAACCTTTGGGAAGGGCTACACAAAGACTAAGACACGCAATTATCGTACAGTTTAGTGTCGTTTTGGGCTACACGACCAGCCAGTCTGTACTGTGATGAGAGGGCAGCCCAGCACACGTGAAAACATACAAAGGGATGTATTTTCAAAATAAAGGGTACAGATTTTACCACAGCTCTGGGACAGCCATACAGCACTGCACCAGCTAGCAGCCTTTACATGCTGCTTAATATAATTATCAATATATGGAAGAAAAAAAAGCAAGTAAATGAGGAGTTGCCATAGAAACTGCTACCTCCCAGGAATACGAAAGATATGGGACCACCCTCACTGAAGGAATGTTTTATTTATTGTTTCATATTTTGAATGTTCAGCAAAGTTATGCTGCTGGACGCTGCTGTGCATGTTGGTGACCTTTGCTTGGTAGCACTTGAATTTTGTTGGCTGGTTCCGCCTCAAGAGAGGACCCTAATTTCCAGTACCGAGAAGCAAGACTAAAGGCAAACTCTCCCATCAGCACGGCAACATCTGCTCGTAATTCAAGTGCCTGCTGATGGTCAGCACTTCCCCTGCTAAATTACAACATGCTCCCAATTTATAAACCAAGTAAGTAGCAACTGAAAGTAGAAAGACAGAGGAATTCATTTCAATCTTCACCATGCCAAGCACAAGGGCCCGTGGATTTTTCTATTTGTTTGTGGTTTTTTAAACACACACTGCTTTTGCCCTGAATCACCTATTTCACTGAACTTTCATGCATTCAAAGCCCTTTAAAGCATATGCCTAAAACCCATCAGTATTAATGGGACAAAAGCACATGTCAAAACATTTAGCTGCATAGGAATGGCGCTAAGTACATGATTAAAGTTAAGTACAAGCTTAAGCTTTGAGGAATTGCAGCCTTACACATCAAATTTAGGCACATGAGCATGTAAGGTCGTTACTCTGTACAGAGCTGAAAAATTTAGATTTGGGGTAAGGGGCACAATATTATTATTTTTATAACCTACAGTTTCTAGGACACAGAAAGGAACACTGCAAATAAATAAATACATGGCTTACATATCAGCTTCATTAAGATGATAAAACACTCGAGGTTATCTTCAGAGAACACAACATTTTATAGATACTGTGTTTTTATGAATGGACACTACAAGAGAAAGGAAGTGAAGTTGAGGGTAAAATGCAAGATTTAACAGTAGTAGGTGCAGTAGAAGTAGTAACAATAAAATAAAATTAAAACCCACAACCTAAATTACATGTAGCTGCCTCTATAAACCTAGCCTATGTTCATAAACTCACTAAATTATTTAATTTCTCACCCTGCTGAGGTTAAGCTTTGTCACTCTGGCATCAGAAGACTAGTCCCTTTCTTCTCCATTTTTTAGTGTATTTTGCCTCCTGTGCAGCTTATGCACGTCCCTCTTTATTCCTGCCTGTAGTGTTCTTTAGAGATGTACTGCTAATTCAGCCAGCAGAGACAACGGGACGTTCATTCCCACTACCAATCTAAATAATATTTCTAATCCACAGACTAATATTAGATTAGTGCAGTGCAAATACACTTGCCTGGAATATGAAATATAAACTTCTCCTAAAAAGATGATCAATATTACCAAATGGAAGTAGAAACAGGATGATAATCCTGAAACATAAAATAGAACAATAATTTAAAAAAACCATAACAACCCACAAACAGAAAAAACAACAGCCCCCACTCTGCTGTGCATTTCTTCATCTGAGGCAGACCGGATGTAAATCAATCTAAGCCTATGGTGAGTTTTTAAAAAGAGCAAAATTCCAACATCACTCTTTCATTGGGAGCAGAGAAACAGAACTCAACTCATCCGTCTGAAAAATACTCATTGTAGAAGTGTCATGTATTGAGCAGAGGTATCTGAACAGCTGACAGTGGCAGGGTAATATTCACTTGGTTGGCTCATTCCACATGAAAGAAAGAAATTCAACCTATTTTTCTACCTCGAAAAATGGAGGTTTTTTCCCGTCCTGCAAGATGCCTACTCAATATTGTAATGGAATGAGACGGAAATCATACGTGTGTGCAAGGGCGCTAATGACACAGCCAAGACGGCACCGGTTTCCCACCAACCGCGTTGTTCCTAAAGAAAGAGGGAGAGACAAGAAGCAGAAGTGTGAGGTAAGAGGGTGGGAGTGAGAAAGAGGTTTTCTGCGAGGCGGATGCATTACAGGACAGTCACACAACACGCTCTTCCCTCTAGGCAAAAGACAGCGGAGAGTAGCAGTAACAGTTTTTACTGCGATAGCAGCTGTAGCAGTAGGAGCTGCAGCCTTAAAAAAACAGACAGATTCCTGTTTTCTCTTTTCCTAGTATTTCCCTTCCTAACTTTCCAGCTTGCTTTGCCGCCAAGGCTAAAATAACATCGCTCTGTGCATCACATCATTTGAGAGAGAACTAACTCCTCCACTCTCCCGCCAGACAGGAAATGAGAGCCCAAACATCGCCAGTACAACTCCACATACGTCTGCGCAAACGGTACATCTGCCCCGTACGCACGGCTGGATTCCTAACTCGCTGTTCCACGCAGAGCAGAACTGCTCCAAGGAGAGGGGCTCGACCCCCTGAGATGTGCCCAGACTAACACCCGTCAGCTGCACAACAATCCCGCGCTGGGGAGGCTGGGGTGTACCTATGCAGAGCAGTGGCAGCAGGAGAAGGTGCCAGCACCCTCTTCTCATCCCAAATCGCCAGGGAATCAGGATGATCTCCTAGGAAATGGGATAGGTGTGCCCCAGCCTGACAGGAGGAGAAGGGAAGGCGAGTTGGCAACTTCCACGTTTTGAACTCTGGGCTTGTAGGCAAGGACGGAGACCACTCAAGCACTACACCCTTCCAGCGCTCTGCTCCTCGAGCCCAGCGTTTCACCGCTTCTCCCACAAGCGACTGAAATGAACTGTCCCGTACCTCATCATGCGGAAGGGTCTGTCTGGCATAAAACATTTGTCGTCTTTTTTTTTTTTTTTTTAAGGGGAGGAGGTGAATTGAGAGCTGCTGGGTTTGGGGTTGTTTTGCTCATTTCACATGACGAGAAGAAGAGATGACAGGGGGGGAATAAACTTTAAAAAGCATGTCAATCCAAAACAGAGATATATTTCTGCTTTGGTTGCCAACTTGGAAAATCAATTATTCATGCAGCCAAATTCGCAGGCAGAAAGGGATCGTCAGCTGAATTTCCTGGTGGGACCCCACAAACGCGTCAGCCTGTAAACCCGTCAGCAGAGCCGGCTGCAGCACCGACTGAACCCCACGCTGGGCTCCAGCACGTAGGGCTTCCAGCCGGGTCCGAGTGACATCCCTACAGCTGGGCACCAGGAGCTCAGCCCTGACAGACCCACCCCTCTGACGCGCTGCAGTATGACACACGCAGCCACGGAATCACTCGGGAGGGCAACGAGGGCACACCCACACCACCCTACCCTTATTTCAGCGGGGCAGAGCTCCAGGAGACTGCAGGGCAGAATGACCACCGCGGCAGCAAGGCTCTTCAGTGCTTACGCAGCCACGAGCTCTTTTTGATGTCAGGCACACTCGGTGACTGATGATGGCAAAAGCGGGTGTGGGGAGAAGTTGTCAGGATTTGATCGTTTAAGTGAAAGACACTTCAAGGGAAAAGAAAATGTTCAAATTATATGAAGGCCTATTTCACTCATGCACTTTAAAACTGTAATAATCCATTTGATGCTGCAAAGAAAGAAAGAAAAGAATCGAAGAACAAAAAGAAGGATGCTCTGGCTTATAATTTTACTCTTCTCTTTACAAATTCTGTAGCCCTTTTTCCTCCTGCCCTATCATGAACCTTCCACAGCTGTAAAAGCCCTCAAGCTACAGACAGGTTTCAGTCCAGTAAGACTGTCTGTGGCTTTTTACAACTGAAGCTCCACGATGAAGGACTGAAACATCCTCAAGTTTGCACACTTGAACAACACTAGAGATAAGAACAAACTTTCAAATCCTGGATAATCCTCACTTTACTAATAAGCAATTTTATCTAAATCCTCCTTTAAAAATCGTGCTTCCCTGAATGATGCTAGGGGAAGGGAGTTACTACGTCCAATTTCCAGCTCTATTCAGCAAGTATTAACCTCAGCCCCTGCCAAGTCACAGGGGCTCTCTGGTGCCCGGATTTTCAGCCTCATCCATTCTCCCGACAGTCTGAGGTTTAGCCCTCTCCAGACTCCATCACGCATGTTGCAGGGTATCCCTCTTCCGCTGGCCACCCTAATTCTTGCTCCAGTCTCACGGTCCCAGCCTGCAGCATTACAAAACACTTTTTCCCTCAACACCCTTGGGAGGTAAAGAAGTGCAACAAGCCCTTATAGCTCCGAAGCTGCAGCAAAGGAAGGTGAAGAGATGGATGTGCAGAGACACATTTTGGGATACTCAGAATTCACTGAAAAACTTCCAGCTTTGGGCACGGAAAGCAGAACCTATAAATTCACTGAAACCCTGAGGCTCCCCTGTAACTCATTCAAAGAGTTTCCTTCTCACACGGGGGTTTGGGACCAACGCACTCGCTCCAGGTGAGAGCTGATCAGAATTCTTGGAGGAAGCAAACGTTCATCCAAAATACAACAATTAATCAGCATGTTCCAAACCTTTTGTTGAATGCAGAACGCTTCCCAAAGGACTCTCCAGCAAGCATCACCGCACAACAGAACGGGCACACACAAAAGAAAGGCACTTATTTTCTTTATCTACACCCAAGGAAATCTTTTGAGAGGTTCGCTCCACCACAAGATCCCCAGAAAACCACAGTGACTTGTACGTTCGCACAACACCTTTAACAGTCCATAATCAGAGCCTGAGTAACAATTTCTACTAACAGGAGGAGCTAGGGTGGTCTTAAAGATGGTGTCCCTGTCCAGAGTACTAATTCAAATAACAGAGTGCACAAGTCATTAATCAAGGAATAGGCACAAGGAGCACCCAACTAGAGATCTGCGTCTCGCTGCTCTGCAGTTGTACGGGTGGTCGGAGTGAGTGCAGCCACACTTGTACATCTAACTTATTAAACCTTAACAGCGCCGTAGGGAGCTACCCTGAGGGAAGTGTGGGAAAAAACGGGCATCACACAGGTTGTCCTTTACAGGAAAGCTCAGGTGGGCCTTTTCTAAGGTGAGTCAGGAGAGCTATGAAATGACTATATTGACTTTATTTATGCTGTAGAGGTATGTACTGACCTGCAGGAGCCTTCCCGGTGTAGCTGCAGCTAAATGCAGTTGTTCAAATCTTCACTGTAGTACAATCACAGCTTGAAAATGTTTTCATAGTGGAAACTCTGCCTGGCTCCAGTTTTAATTCTGTGCCCTGTTTAGAAGATTAACTGTGAACCACAGAATTGCATTCCAGCTGGCTCTGCTCTGAAGAGCCAATCCAACAGCAACGTAGGACTTCTCATCTAACCAGGATCTCCTAGCAGGATGCTGTACTTCCCCGCAGCTTGCAGAGCCATGTCCCTAATGAGCACAACCACGACAAAGGAAGCGCACACGCAGGTCGAGTCACTGCACTCACAAACGGGGCCGGCAGGCGTACGGCAAGCAGAACGGCCCTGCAGCAAGTTACCTGTGCAAACCTCTGCCCGGCTCTCTCTGCTGCCTTTGCTGTGGGCAACAGGAAAATTCAGTTGTAATCGTAATACATAGGATGAAGGACACTAATTTGTAGTGAAAACAAATTGGGTACAGTTAAACAATCTCCTTGCTGCAATCTTCAATTAAAAAACAAAAGGAAATGAGTGAATAACTCCTTTCCTCCTTAGGGAATATGGGAAAGCAGATCTTCGGAAATGGGGAGTATAAACAGCAAGGCAAGATCTATTCCTGAACAAATTCATCTATAGATCAAACACATGAAAAGTTTTTACCATTAAAACATATTTGTTTCTCAGCTTATGAACCAAACAGAGCAAATTGCACACACATTTGAAAATCTGCATTAAAAATGTGTACAAACATTTCCAATAATCAAGATGGCTGTGAAATGTTTGTGCCAAGTATTTCAATAGCTCTTCTTCATTTGAAGACGGTTCATATCCATCACATGGTATTGGTTCCAGGCCCAGTGTTTCAGCCTGAAGTACTCAAACATTGTGAGTCAGCTCCCCTCAAAATCATTTCAGTGACAAACTGAGACAACACAATACATACATAACTCTCGGGTTCTTCTTAGACTGCTTTTTATCTTACGTGTATTTATATAACTCATTTTCAGGCTGCTTTTTTCTATCTCTGAGAAGTTAAGAAATGTACTACAAAAATTAATACATTAAATGCGAAAAGGGCAAGTTTCTCACACTCACGTTGTTCCAGGAACCAAAGGGTTAAACCACCATTTATCAAGACAGCTTGCTACTCCCAGACCCTGAAGGTGAGCCGAAACCTCCCCACGTCCCAGGAGCACACTCAACGTATTTGATCGCAGGGGTGCGAAAGACAGCAGAGCGCAGAGCAGCGTCACCCCGGGCCGACACTGGCAGCGGCGCGGCGTGGGGCACTCCTCACCCTAACTTATCCAACTGTCAAACAAACAATCAACAAATACGGGAACAGATCTCCTTGGCATGTGGCACGTCAGGGTGCAAACACACCTGGGAAAGCTCCTGTTTCTGCTTCATCTGCGTTATGCCTTTGTGCGGATTTCTCTTTTTAAGACTCAAATTTGTTAGTTGGTTTATGGCATTTTCTCAGCAGCCATCACCACCCCATCTTGTGTCCAGCCCTGCCAGGCTGCAGCAACTCCAGATTGCCAGAGACAGCCACGCCGCCTAAGCATATCCAACAGCAAAATTGTGACATTTCAGCGTAAAAGGAGGTTTCACAAGCTGGAAAAAAGACCCCAACAACCCACACCGCCCAAAAAAACCCAACACAAACCCCACCAACCCTCCAAATGAAAGGAAAAAGAAAGTGCCGAGAGCTCATCATGCATATGAAGTACGTGGACGCACAATACTGCAGGGAATTTATTTACTTTTAAAGTCAAATGCTCCCTATCTCCTTGATGGGCAGAACCTGTGCCTCTATCCTTCCAAACATCAGCAAAAACAACATGAAAAGCTACCCAGATTTTTTTCTTAATCTGAGCCTTAAGACAGCCTCATATCAGCTTGGTTACTTTAAAGCCAGAGAAGCTCAGGATCAAAACATTCCAGCAAAACCATCCTGCAGCCTGTTGGACAACAACCTTTGGGAGAAAAAAAAGAAAGAAAAAAATCCCACCCTCCTACTCTCCGGTGTTTGTAGAGGAGTGCTGCACAGAATTGTCACAATAAGTTAATATGACAGTATAAAAGCCAATATTCACCTTGGGATTATACAATAAATAGACTCCATTAAACCACTCTGTAAATTCTCCTGTGAGAAATTTCTCTTTGATCCAGAACTTAATAGGAATTATTTAATCATAATGAGATGATAATAAAACAGCATCACCTGAATAAGCTATTTTATTACCTGCTTTATAATTAGCTCTTCTTCATTATAATTCTTCCAGATATTTCAAGCTCATAAGGTAAAGGGCACATATAGAAGAATCTGGAGCAGACATTTATTTATATTTTTACTCAGGAAT